>NC_082684.1:43231992-43531992 GCF_949987515.2 Delphinus delphis | reverse complement strand
GGACTGGGTTGTTTCCAGTTTTTGACTATTATAAATAAAGTTGCTCTAAACATTTGTGTATAGGTGTTTATGTGAGAATAACTCTTCAGTTCTCTGGAATAAGTGCCCAGGAGTGCAACTGCTGGGTTGTATGGTTGTTACACGTTTAGCTTTGTAAGAAATTGCCACAGCAGTTTTCAAGAGCAGCTGTACCATTTTACACTCCTACCAGCAATTTATGAGTGATCCAGTTTCTCAACAGCCTCACCAGCATGTGGTGGTGTTGGTATTTTTTATTTTAGCAATTCTGGTAGGTATGTAGTGATGTCTCACTGATGTTTTAATTTGCATTTCCTTAATAGCTAATAATGTTGAATGTCTTTTCAAGTGTTATCTGCCATCTATAGATCCTCTTTGGTAAAATGTCTCTTCATGTCTTGCCCATTTTGAATTGAATTGTTTGACTTTTTACTGTTGAACTTTGAGAGGTTTTTTTTTTCAAATGTATTCTATATATGAATCCATTGGTGAATATGTGGTTTGCAAATATTTTCCCCCAATCTATAGCTTATCTTTTTATCTCTTAACATAATCACAGAACAAAAGTTTTTAAATTTGATGAAATCCTATGTATCAATTTTTCCTATTATGGATCATGCTTTTAGTGTCAAGTCTAAGAACTCTTTGTCTAGCCCTAGACACCCAATGTGTTCTACATTTTTTCTAAAAGCATTCTAAATTTTAGGTTTTACATTTAAATCTGTGATCTAAGACAGAAAACTTTCAGATAGTAACTGGTCTGTAAGATTTAAGGTTTTAAATCTAAATTTAAGGTTTAAGTAAGATTCAGAGTCTCATAACATAATCTAAAAAGCCTGTTTCAACTGAAAACCTATTGTCATATCAAGAACCAGGAAGATCTCAAACTGAATGAAAAAAATTAAAGTATGCCAACACCAAAGTGACAGAGATGTTAGAATTACCTGACAAACATTTTGAAGCAGCTATGGTAATAATGCTTCAACAAGCAATTACGAATACTCTTAAATGAAAAAAATGGAAAACCTCCGCAAAGAAATAGAACTAAATGGAAATTTACAACTATTTGTAATTTCTATCTTCCAGTTCACTGACTTTTTCCTCTGTCTCCTCCGCTACATCAGTTATTGAATAACTGAAAACAAATAAATGCTCAGTGGATGGGTTCAACAGTAGAATGGAGGACACAGAGGAAAGAATCAGTGAAATGGAAGATAGAACAATAGGAATTAACAAATGGGAACAATAGGCAGAAAACAGACTGAAAAAAAACAACTGATCAAAACCTGCACAGGAACTAGTACTGAAATGTAAGTAGTTTTGAGGTGTAAAACATTGTGTTACCTCTGTAAGAGCAGTGGGCTTGGACTGAGGAATATATGGTATCTAGAGGTGTAGAAGATGAGCTTCTATTTCCTCATCTGCAATGTTCTCCTCAATGGTTGGCTAAACAAATTGGTCTAGTCCCTTGATCTCTCCTTGTCCAGTGGACAAAGTGAAAGAATTAATGAAAGAAGAGTAAACAAAGCAAAGTAGAGTAAAAATAGAATACTTTCATCTTTAATGTGGCATCTTTGGTGGGACCAAGTCCACTAAGAAGGAAAGAATCACTGGCATTCAGGAGATACTGACACTAAGATCTGTAACTGTTGAGGAGTGTTCCTCACTTTTGCATCCATCCTCTTCAAAATCCTCTCATGGCTACCACTGCTTTAGGAAACACACAGATTTGATGTATAACACTGTCCACCAACCTTTCTTAACCACTCCATCGCTGTAACATTCAGAGTTACTTGTAAGGTTAAAAACAGAATGATTGAAGAGAGAAAATACACTGTGTAATCTACTTCCTCCAGAAGAAAGCCACAGGTTACAAAATGTCAGAACAGCGTGAAACAAAGACACATCAAATAAATGAAACCTCCCCTCCGCCAGCACAGCCCCGAAGAAAAGTGAGTCTCCCGGCATGCACCTCTGACCCTACACTCTCACAGAAGCTGCAGGGTGGGTACTAGCAACACTGGCAGAGTCTAGGTGTTCTTTCCCCCCTTAACAGAAATGAGTTCGTTTAGAAAGAAACTGCAGCAACCTACCCATCTTAGATTCTTAACAGGGAGTATGTTTTATAAAGGGATGGGGGAAGATTTACTGTATTCTTCACCTCTAGAAAATCTTCCTCTGTAAAAATGGTGGTGTTAGCAAAACTCCCTGTGCAGAACATTCTCTTCTCAACTCTAATTATAGGTCTGAAATTCAGGCAAAATGCAAACAAAGAGACTCTGGAGGAGCTATGAGAAAGTGTCACAAGTTAATATAATGTGATTCCCTTTCCTGCCTTTCGGTTCTCGAATGCTCACTGAGAACTACACTAGTTTCATACAAAGTAACATGGACAGACCCAAGCTAAGGGAAATTGTGCAGCAAATTTGTTTTGGGGGCCCTTGGTGTCTGCTGACTTCCTTCTTCGCAGCTGCCTACAACTTTCCCCACCACTAATCTCTCATCCACCTCCCTCCTGAGCTCCCCATTGTCTCTGACTCTGATTCCCACCTGGTAGCAACACCAGCAGGCATTGTACAGATTTTTGATGTATCACTCACTCCTCTGCCCTATAAAAAACGTTACCATTGTGTCTCTCCTGCTCCAAGGTGCTGAAGTCAGTTAGCCAGCTCATTGGGAAAACCCAGATAAAAGCATTCCCATTAAGCTGAGACAGGCTTGATGTGTTGCCTCCCCAGGGCATATGTACATTAACAGAGTTCAGGTGCTTTATCTGCAAGAAAAAAACTCCTGAGGATGGAATTTCAGAGGTAGGCCAATGTGGGAAATATTTGGATGTAGCCCCCTTCCGATAATGTTTAAAAGGCAGTCTCCTGATCTGCCCACACCTCAAGTCTAACAGTGCCTGTCAAGACCATAAAGAAAGGAAGAGTAGCAGAACCGGAAGGATGCCTCCTCCAGGGAAACTCTGAAATGGTAATTAAGGGAAAAAAATTAGAATAAAAAATTGAATGTCAAGAAAGTCAAGAAAAATGTTTTTGTGATTTTTCACTTTGTAAGAAAATGAAGTATCAAAATCATAATGTTAGACCTGAAGGAAACCCTAGAAATTGTGGAGAATGTTGCCTGCCATATCAGTAAACAAAGGATGCTGTGGCCATCAAGCCATCAGCCATAGCAGCTTCCCCTGACTGTGCACCCTGAGGGGATTCAGGATGGAAAAAAAGATCTAGGATATTGCCCCTAGATAGTTAAGATGCATATCAAATGAATGATTTCAATGAGCTCTGACTCATGCATCTTCCCATACATAGAAAAGTGCTAAATTCACTAACTTGAGGTGTCTGGTTTTTCTTTAAATCACAGTAATCTTCTGATTACTTGGTTTTTGTTGCAAAAACTCCTGTATATCCTTGCTTCTCCTTTACCTCTTCTGAACAGTCCATCAGAGCTATCTGACAGGCTGTTTCCTAGGCTTATGTCCTCAGTATGTCCACCAAATAAAACATAATTCTCACCCTTTAGATGGTGCATTTTTTTCAGTTGACAAAGTCAACTGTTTCTACCCCTCTGTACGGAGAAGGAAACTGAATCCCAGAGGCTTGTTCAAGATTACACCGTGAATCGGTGTCAGAATCAAAATCAGAATCAGAATTTAGACCTCACTGCCAGTCCAGTTCTTCTTTTAGTACACCTCATTGGTGGTGTCCAGTTTCACAGACTAGATACCCAGAGATGAGAAAAATAACTTTCCGATGCTTTTCTCCATACTTCTTACATCATCATACTTGAATTTTGAATTTGTCATATTTCAATTCAACCCTTTCTATTTATAGAGTTAAAAGAGGACCTCTAATCAATGTCCACAAAATTATTGTCTGACAAAGATCAAACTAAAAGGAAAGACACAGGACTAGGCAGATTCTCTACAAGGTATGTGCAGATGTGCCAGCCAGCTGGCTTGGTGATGTGAATTTGGAAAATAGTCTGTTAGAAATGAGAAACTATAAGTTCAAGTCATATAAAAATGAAATTAGTCCTTTCCATGTAGCTGGGGGGAAAATAACAATCTGCTGCATCAAACAGAGATTGGTGATACCCCATCCTCCCCTTTGAACATCACATCGCTTTGTCCTGACTGTGAAAGCTCCAATTGCTGGAGGTCTGTGGCTCCTCCACTCTCTGGTAACCAATTATCTCACAGCTGCTTCACTACCAAACAAAACACCCCAAGTCCCAAACTGACTTTACATCAAATGAAGCACAAAGCACAACAGAAAACCAAAAATGCCCTAAAGAAATTGCTCGAGTTTGGGATAACAAAGCCAGTATTAATCTTCCCAATCCCCACCCCAACCCCAATGTGTACAAAGTTCTGTACGGGAAGGGTGAGGAGTAAACTATCATCTGCAGGGTAGACTTAAAGTTACATAGGAGTAGGATCAGGAAAAGCCCTAAATCTACACATTTTCTCTTGTCGGTCCCCTGTGTCCTTGAAAGAGATCTTCATTCATTCTCTGGTGCATCTCACTGCCTTGCTGACACTGTTAAAATATTCATATCTTTTATGGGGAATGTGTCTTCCTTTAACATTTTCCCCCAGTTTTCCATTCATATAACTCAAAGACAAAAATTGTAGTGTCAGCCCCTTGCCTTCAGGGAAGGCAAGATTTGAGATTCGTTCTACTGCTCCTCGCTGGACTGCCTTGCGAGTAAACCCTCTATTCGCTGCAAACCTCGGTGTCTCAGCACTTTGACTTGACAGCCGTGTGTCTGACAGGGTCTTGGTGCTCCAGGTGGGTGTCAGGCCTGAGCATCAGAGGTGGGAGAGCTGATTTCAGGATATGGGACCACCAGAGACCTTCCAGCCCCACGTAACATCAATCAGCGAGAGCTCTCCCAGAGATCTCCGGCTCAATGCTAAGACCCAGTTCCACTCAACAATCAGCAAGCTCCAGTGCTGGACACCCCCATGCCAAACAACTAGCAAGACAGGAACACAACACCACCCAGTAGCAGAGAGGCTGCCTAAAATCATAATAAGTTCACAGACACCCCAAAACACACCACCAGACTCAGTCCTGCCCACCAGAAACACAACATCCATCCTCATCCACCAGAACACAGGCACCAGTCCCCTCCACCAGGAAGCTGACACGACCCACTGAACCAACCTTACCCACTGAGGACAGACACCAAAAACAACAGGAACTACGAACCTGCAGCCTGCAAAAAGGAGACCCCAAACACAGTAAGTTAAGCAAAATGACAAGACAGAGAAACACACAGAAGATAAAGGAGCAAAGTAAAAATCCACAAGACCAAACAAATGAAGAGGAAATAGGCAGTCTATGTGAAAAACAATTCTGAGTAATGACAGTAAACATGATCCAAAATCTTGGAAATAGAATGGAGAAAATACAAGAAATGTTTAACAAGGATCTAGAAGAACAAAAGAGCAAACAAAAAATGATGAACAACACAGTAAATGAAATTAAAAATTCTCTAGATGGAATCAATAGCAGAATAATTGAGGCAGAAGAACGGATAAGTGACCTGGAAGATAAAATAGTGGCAATAACTACTGCAGACTAAAGAATGAAAAGAATTGAGGACAGTCTCAGAGACCTCTGGGACAACATTAAACTCACCAACATTCGAATTATAGGGGTCCCAGAAAAAGAAGAGGAAAAGAAAGGGACTGAGAAAATATTTGAAGAGATTATAGTTGAAAACTTCCCTAATATGGAAAGGGAACTAGTCAGTCAAGTACAGAAAACACAGAGAGTCCCATACAGGATAAATCCAAGGAGACACATGCCAAGACACATATTAATCAAACTATCAAAAATTAAATACAAAGAAAAAATATTAAAAGCAACAAGGGAAAAGCAACAAATAAAATAGAAGGGAATCACCATAAGCTTAATAGCTAATCTTTCAGCAGAAACTCTGCAAGCAAGAAGGGACTGGCAGGACATATTTAAAGTGATGAAAGGGAAAAACTTACAATCAAGATTACTCTACCCAGCAAGGACCTCATTCACATTTGACAGAGAAAATAAAACATTTACAGACAAGCAAAAGCTAAGAGAATTCAGCACCACCAAACCAGCTTTACAACAAATGTTAAAGGAAACTCTCTAGGCAGGAAACACAAGACAAGGAAAAGACCTACAAAAACAAACCCAAAACAATTAAGAAAATGGTAATAGGAACGTACATATCGATAATTACCTTAAATGTAAATGGATTGAATGCTCCACCCAAAAGACATGAACTGGCCGAATGAATACAAAAACAAAACCCTATATATGCTATCTGCAAGTGACCCACTACAGACCTCAGAATGCATACAGACTGAAAGTGAGGGGATGGAAAAAGATATTCCATGCAAATGGAAATCAAAAGAAAGTTGGAGTAGCAATTCTCATATCAGACAAAATAGGCTTTAAAATAAAGACTATTACAAGAGACAAAGAAGGACACTACATAATGATCAAGGGATCAACCCAAGAACATATAACAATTGTAAATATTTATGCACCCAACATAGGAACACCTCAATACATAAGGCAAATGCTAACAGACATAAAAGGGGAAAGTGACAGTAACACAATCATAGTAGGGGACGTTAACACCCCACTTTCACCAATGGACAGATCATCGAAAACGAAAATAAATAAGGAAACACAAGCTTTAAATGATACATTAAAGAATATGGACTTAATTGATATTTATAGGACATTCCATCCAAAAAGAACAGAATACACTTTCCTCTCAAGTGCTCATGGAACATTCTCCAGGATAGATCATATCTTGGATCACAAATCAAGCCTCGGTAAATTTAAGAAAATTGAAATTGTATCAAGCATCTTTTCTGACTACAACGCTATGAGACTAGATACCAATTACAGGAAAAATTTGTAAAAAATACAAACACATGAAGGCTAAACAATACACTACTTAATAACCAAGAGATCACTGAAGAAATCAAAGAGGAAATCAAAAATACCAAGAAAAAAATGACAGTGAAAACACGACAACCCAAAACCTATGGGATGCAGCAAAGGCAGTTCTAAGAGGGAAGTTTATAGCAATACAATCCTACCTCAAGAAACAAGAAAAATCCAAATAAACAACCTAACCTTACACCTAAAGCAAATAGAGAAAGAAGAACAGAAAAACCCAAAGTTTCCATAAGGAAAGAAATCATAAAGACCAGATCAGAAACAAATTAAAAAGAAAAGAAGGAAACAGTAGCAAAGATCAATAAAACTAAAAGCTGGCTCTTTGAGAAGATAACCAAAATTGATAAACCATTAGCCAGACTCATCAAGAAAAAAAACGGAGAAGACTCAAATCAACAGAATTAGAAATGAAAAAGAAGTAACAACTGACACTGCAGAAATACAAAGGATCATGAGAGATTACTACAAGCAGCTGTATGCCAATAAAATGTACAACCTGGAACAAACGGACAAAGTCTTAGAAAAACATAACCTTCCGAGACTAAACCAGGAAGAAATAGAAAATATGAACAGACCAATGACAAGCACTGAAATTGAAACTATGATTAAAAATCTTCCAAGAAACAAAAGCCCAGGACTAGATGACTTCACAGGTGAATTGTATCAAACATTTAGAGAAGAGCTAACACCTATCCTTTTCAAACTCTTCCAAAATATAGCAGAGGGAGGAACACTCCCAAACTCATTCTATGAGGCCACCATCACCCTGATACCAAAACCAGACAAAGATGTCACAAAAAAATAAAACTACAGGCCAATATCACTGATGAACATAGATGCAAAAATCCTCAACAAAATACTAGCAAACAGAATCCAACAGCACATTAAAAGGATCATACACCATGATCAAGTGGGGTTTATCCCAGAAATGCAAGGATTCTTCAGTATAGGTAAATCAAACAATGTGATACACCATATTAACAAATTAAAGGAGAAAAAAAATATGATCTTCTCAATAGATGCAGAAAAAGCTTTCAACAAAATTCAATACCCGTTTATGATTAAAAAAACTCTCCAGAAAGTAGGCATAGAGGGAACTTACCTCAACATAATAAAGGCCATATATGACAAACCCATAGCCAACATCATTCTCAATGGTGAACAACTGAAAGCATTTCCACTAAGATCAGGAACAAGACAAGGTTGCCCACTCTCACCACCATTATTCAACATAGTTTTGGAAGCTTTAGCCACAGCAATCAGAGAAGAAAAAGAAATAAAAGGAATCCAAATCAGAAAAGAAGTAAAACTGTCACTGTTTGCAGACAACATGATACTATATACATAGAGAATCCTAAAGATACTACCAGAAAACTACTAGAGCTAATCAATGAATTTGATACAGTAGCAGGATACAAAATTCATGCACAGAAATTTCTTGCATTCCTATAAACTAATGTTGAAAAATCTGAAAGAGAAGTCAAGGAAACACTCCCGTTCAGCATTGCAACAAAAAGAATAAAATACCTAGGAATAAACTTACCTAAGGAGACAAAAGACCAGTATGCAGAAAACTATAACACACTGATGAAAGAAATTAAAGATCACACAAATAGATGGAGAGATATACCATGTTCTTGGATTGGAAGAATCAACAATGTGAAAATGACTATACTACCCAAAACAGTCTACAGATTCAATACAATCCCCAGCAAACTACCAATGGCATTTTTAACAGAACTAGAACAAAAAGTTTCACAATTTATATGGAAACACAAAAGACCCCAAACAGCCAAAGCAACATTGAGAAAGAAAAACAGAGCTGGAGGAATCAGGCTCCCTGACTTCAGACTATACTACAAAGGTACAGTAATCAAGACAGTATGGTACTGGCACAAAAACAGAAATACAGATCAATGGAACAGGATAGAAAGCCCAGATAAACCCACGCACATGTGGTCAGCTCATCTTTGATAAAGGAGGCAAGAATATACAATGGAGAAAAGAGAGCCTCTTCATTAAGTAGTGCTGGGAAAACCGGACAGCTACATGTAAAAGAATGAAATTAGAACACTCCCTAACACCATACACAAAAATAAACTCAAAATGGATTAAACACCTAAATGTAAGGTCAAACACTATAAAACTCTTAGAGGAAAACATAGGCAGAACACTCTATGACATAAGTCACAGCAATATCCTTTTTGATCCACCTCTTAGAGAAATGGAAATAAAAACAAAAATAAACAAATGGGACCTAATGAAACTTAAAAGCTTTTGCACAGCAAAGGAAACCATAAACAAGACCAAAAGACAACCCTCAGAATTGGAATAAAATATTTGCAAATGAAGCAACTGACAAAGGATTAATCTCCAAAATATACAAGCAGCTCATGCAGCCCAATATCAAAAAAACAAACAACCCAATCCAAAAATGGGCAGAAGACTCAAACAGACATTTCTCCAGAGAAGATATACAGATTGCCAACAAGCACATGAAAGAATGCTCAACGTCATTAATCATTAGAGAAATGCAAATCAAAACTACAATGAGATATCATCTCACACCAGTCAGAATGGCCGTCATCAAAAAATCTAGAAACAATAAATGCTGGAGAAGGTGTGGAGAAAAGGGAACCCTCTTGCACTGTTGGTGGGAATGTAAATTGATACAGCCACTATGGAGAACAGTATGGAAGTTCCTTAAAAAACTAAAACTAGAACTACCATATGACCCAGCAATCCCACTACTGGGTATATACCCCGAGAAAACCATAATTCAAAAGTGTCATGTACCAAAATGTTCATTGCAGCTCTATTTACAATAGCCAGGACATGGATGCAACCTAAGTGTCCATCAACAGATGAATGGATAAAGAAGATGTGGCACATGTATACAATGGAATATTACTCAGCCATAAAAAGAAACAAAATTGAGGTATTTGTAGTGAGGTGGATGGACCTAGAGTCTGTCATACAGAGTGAAGTAAGTCAGAAAGAGAAAAACAGATACCATATGCTAACACATATATATGGAATCTAAAAAAAAAAAAGGTTCTGAAGAACCTAGGGGTAGGACAGGAATAAAGATGCAGACATAGAGAATGGACTTGAGGACACGGGGAGTGGGAAGGGTAAGCTGGGACAAAGTGAGAGAGTGGCATGGACATATATACACTACCAAATGTAAATAGATAGCTAGTGGGAAGCAGCCGCATAGCACAGGGAGATCAGCTCGGTGCTTTGTGACCACCTAGAGGGGTAGGATAGGGAGGGTGGGAGCGAGGGAGACGCAAGAGGGAAGAGATGTGGGGACATATGTATATGTATAACTGATTCACTTTGTTATAAAGCAAAAACTAACACAACATTGTAAAGCAATTATACATCAATAAAGATGTTAAAAAGAATGATTAGAAAGTAAAAAAATAATAATAGTAAAAATAAAATACACAATACAAGTAAAAAAAAAATTGTCCACTTCCTAGAGTTCGGCAGTGTTAGTTGTTTGTTTAGCCAGAGCTTTACACGGTTTTTATGATGAGAAAATCTCTGGTTCTTATTCTCTGAAGAACTCCTCCACCTCTTTATTCCTTCTCAAAACATTGCATTTTTCAGACAAACTAACAGAAATTGACTTCAAACCATGATCTGTAGATAGTGGGACCAAACACCCAGAACATGTTCAGTTCATACCTGTTGTCCCATTGGATTAACAATAGCACTCCCAGTCACTCAACAAGTGTCTCTGGATAAAGCATACAGTCATCCTGCATATATATTTATATACATGAATACGGAAAGACGTCAAAACTATGATTGGGGAAAAAATCAAGTCACCTAATAGCGTGTAAAGTATAATCCCATTTGTGTAAAAAAATTCAAATATGTGTGCTTAAAAATATGTATGTAGACCAACACTCTGTGGTGACCTAAATGGGAAGGAAATCCAAAAAAGAGGGGATATACGTATACATAGAGCTAATTCACTTTCCTGTACAGCAGAAAGAACTAACACAACATTATAAAGCAACCTATACTCCAATAAAAATTAATTTTTTAAAAAAGTTGAAGGTGTTCATTGCCGATGTATGTAGAAAATTGAAGAAAGAAACTTTGCAATGAATACTTTGAAGAAATGAGAATTGAGGGTGGGAGATGGTGAAGGGTTTCTTTTTTATGTCGGTCTGTCTATTTGATCTCTTACAATTAGCATGAATTTATTTTATAATAATAAAAAAGAATGATCAAGGGACTGAAGGTTTAGAATTCCTGTGATGCAAAGGGGTGCTAAGGTTTCTTACCAAGGTTAGTATTTCATCAACTTATTTACCTGCCCCAAATGGTGACGACCGAAGAGTATGTAGCAGCAGTCTGTACCATGAAATATATGATTGAGAACTACCTCTGCTGGCCCCAACCCCCATATTCTGTCCTCTTTCTCTCCTCTTACATGGGTAAGAGAGAAAAAAATAAGGTACATAAAGGAAGAAGAATAAAATTCACTGGTAAATCTAAAGAATGGTGACATGATGGGCTTGAACCCATCTGGGGTAGGTCTTCTGCCGGGCAGTTCCCAAGACTAGCCTTCATTTCTCTCTCCCTTCCTGCCTACTTCTCCCCTCAAGATACACATGCAGCTTGACTTTTCTCTGGCTACAATTATGGACAGCATATAATAAAATGTGTCACACTCACAGCTGAATAGAAATCATGGATGTAGATTAAACAGAAGCTCTGCGTTTCTGAGGCAATACAGATTTCATCCTCTCTACCATGGGAAAATGACATTCCCCCATTTCCCTGCTGGTATCGACCTCAGAAGGTCAATGAAGCAAAGTTCTTTCCTATTACTTTTGGAGTTTCGTGCAGTAAGTTTGGTATCTCATTCAAAGACCCCACAGATTGTTAGGTTCCCTACAGCACAGAGTCCCTAAGCTGTGAGGAGAATAAAGCTAGTTACTTGGTCTCCTTGTTTAATCAGTGAGATACCTTTCCCTCTTGTATGCTGCGTCTTCTCTTACTAAAAATAAGAGAACAACACTGATGCCAGTCGGTTGAGTGGCTAAGTCAGCCAAGAAGGGTTTGACAGAAGATTCCTTTCTTCTCTGGCACAACGCCATTTATTTGAAAAGGTAGCTGGAGAGCATCTCTTCATTGAAATCAATGCAGATTGCTTAACACAGATATTGACAAAATGAAATAAAACCAAATGGGAAAAAAAACTTAGGGGATTTTAGACCTAGATAATCAATCTACATCCATATTTTTAAGCACACATATTTGAATTTTTTTACACAAATGCTGCTAAAACCTTCCTTTTAAAATTGCATTAAGGACAAAGCACAACATGAATCAGGAAGAAATTGCAGCAATTATCTCTCCTTGAGTGCACCTGAAGCAAGAAATAGAGTCTTGGCATGAAAAGATAATTAAAACACCTTAACAATTTGAGCAGAATAGGTCTGTTTAAAGAACATGATATTTTGCCCCAGTCACTAGGGGTTTACCCTCACTCTTCATCTATATTATTTTTTTATTTCTATAAATTTAAAGCAAAGTCCACTTGCATGAATTATGAGGGTCACTGATTCATTCTGACAAAAAAATCAACAAAGAAGATGAATTTAATGGGTGGGAGCCTTCATGGCCAAGTCCCAAGTGAGCCAGGCTCCACGCTTTGAGGCTTTAGGGTGCCCTTATTAACCAATTTTCAGTGAGGCTCAAGCCTATAAAAAAAAACCGTCCTTCCTTCCTGCTTTTCCCTTAAGAAGGCCTTTTCTTTTTCCCACCCGAGACACACAGTAGTCTTGACCCCCAACTTCACAGGCCGGTCCATCTGCCAGAATGCAAACATTCACCTGGGCAAGATTTTCCTAACGGGGACATCCGTCCTCCATCTGCTTTCACTGCCCGGCCAGGGTCACACTCATACACTTCATGAAGAATCTTGGCACACAGTTACACTAGAAATGAGAAGATTCCCGAGACATGGAAATTATTATCATATCGTCTCTTACCAGACACTGCAGTGACGCTTTTCTTTGCTTAAATCACCACGTCTGCACAGAAACCAAGCCGGATCCTCCCGGGATCTCTGTTGCCCTCTAGTTAGTTGTTGGATGTGTTTGATCACTGCGAGCAACTCTTAAGCAATGAAAATGCTGTTCAAGCACCGCAGCAGAAAAACACAAGCTGGTCTCAATTTTCTCTTGGGGTCAATATCTTTCAGGTGGGTTTTTCCCAGTTTCAGCCCTCCCTCCATAGATTGTTGTGGAGTGCTGGGGAAGAACATGTTGCTACAACTCCCCTAACTCCTGCCTCTGCCACGGGGGCCTGAGGAAGATTGTATCAGTGGCAGGCTGGCCTCTAGACCCTGAGGCGACAGGGGGGATATTTCCCCTGCCATTCTCTCCCTCACTCACTCTGAAGTCTCACTGGCCTCCTTTCTGTTCCTCAGACACCCAAAGCTCATTCCCACCTCACGGCCTTTGGAACGCTCTGCCCCCAGCTGGTCTCATGACCGGCTTCTCTGGTTACTTGGATCTCGGCTCAGACGGCATCTCCTCAGGGAGGCCTTCCTTGCTCACCCATCTAAACAAAACAATCCCCACTTCTTGGGTTAAGTAGCCCAGAAGCAAACCCTGAGACGCGGGTTCACATACAGGTGATTTGTTAGGGATGCACCGCCTGGGGAAACCAGTGAGGGAGGGGCAGGGACACAGGATGAGACATCAGAACAAGCCAGCCGAGGGTGTGAATTGAGGCAGAGTCCCGGCCTCAGCCTGATCCCACAGGAGCTCTGGTGTCCATTAGGCCTGAGAGTTTGCCTGGACTCATTGCAAGGGAGCTGGGCTTGCACACCCCTGCACCGGTCAGTCATTGGGTAAAGCTGGCTGGAGAAGAGTCCTGTGAACAGAAACGCCCAGCACTCCTAGCTCTTGCGCCTGCCTACGAAGTGACTCCAGAAACTCAAAGGCAGACCTTTGAAGAGAGTCCCGGGTGCGGGCTGTGTGAGGGCAAATGCTCAGAAGCAGGGCATGGGCACACAGACCCAGCAAATGCGCCGACGGCATCCACTCACCCTCCAACCCCACCATTCTCAAATACACAGCCTGGCTTTATTTTCTTAAGAGCCCTTAGCACTATCTGAGATTCTCTTGTTTATAAACATGTTTACTTACTGTCTGTCTTCCCAGCTAGAAAACGGTCTCCATGAGAACAAAGATCCATCTGTCTTGTTCACTGCCCACCCCCAGGGGTAGAACCAGTGCCTGGAACACAGAGGATGCTCAACAAATATTTGTTGAATAAATGAATGAACCAGGCTGACACACTCTGACATGCTACACAACAGCCTGGGACCCAGAGGAGGCACTAACCCTTGGACTCTGTCCTGGAAGTCAGAGGGAAACTGTGATAGAGTGAAATAAGCACAGGATCTGGAGTCCATAAACTTGGCTTTAGTAGCCATGTGAACTCAGGCAAGTGAGGCCGCTATGCCTCCTTGGCCCCAGTTTTCTCAGGTGTATAGTAAAGGCGAATGTCTACAGACTTAACTACAAAGATATTTGTCACACTGTTGTTTATTACAGCTAATCATTGGAAAGAGCCTGAACATTCAATGCTGGGAGATTAATCATACCCACACAATAAAATACAAAAGAAACCACAGAAGTGATGCCATGAAAATACTATTTAATGACATGCAAAGATTTCCAAAATATATTATTAGGTGACAAAACAGTGCCCTCCAAAACAGTATATACAGTACAACTTTATCTTAATGTATTTTATGTGTTTGTTTCAACATACATTAAAAACTAGAAGAATATACATTCAAATATTTATAGTGGAGTGAGCAGAGAGATTATGGGTTATTTTTACTTCCTCCTTTCATCTTGTCTATGTTTTCTAAACTTTTCAAAGTGAAGTGTATTACTTTTGTAAGTGGAGAAAGTTATTTTTTTAATTGCTTTTTTATAATACCAAAATAATCTCCAAGCACTGTTCCAACCTTGTTTATTCTTAGAACAGTTTGTGATGCTGTGGAAAGAACATGAGACAGGTTCTAGTTCACCCTCTGATCCCTGTTAACCAAGTTGCAGGGGGAAGGGTGATGGGGAGGGTGGACAGTGGTTAGGAAACTTTGAAACATTCATCTCTCTGGGTTCAGCTTCCTCATCTGTAAAATCAGCAAGTCTAACAGATGTTGCCTTCAGAACACGAAGATGTACATTGCATAAAAGAGCAAGCAGTACACGTGTTATGTCCCACAGTTCATTCTCCCAGCATAGAGGGATTACTGGCTCTTTGGATTTGAACTTAGTCATTCTGGCTGACTCTGTTACAGTAAGTACATAGTAAGAACTCCTGGTCAGAAGGACCCCATAGGATGAGGCATTCTAAGCACCTGTCACCTGCTTGAACACAGCAGTAAAATGTTTGTTGTCCCCTAATGGGGCCAGGTCCTCCCTAAAAGCTCCCTCATGGGTAACCAATAGCAGAGCTGTTGCTCTTACTTGATCAATTTGTGACTGAGAGTTGAGTGCAGAAAGTCTGAGGCTGATAATTAATCACCTCTTTTTCTTCTCTGACTTCTGAACCAACTAAGAAAGAGACAGAAAAATAATGGAGGATCAACTTGTCAGTCTGATTACTCACCAGCTTGATTACTGATACGGAGAAGAGAACTGGGGTCTGGAGTCACAACTGGGCTTTGAATCCTTTTCCCTGAGCATTGAATTACCAACCCCTAACCATAGAGACACAGTGCCCCAAGGGGAGCAGTCTACAGGAAGGAGCGGCAAGACGTGCTTCCGAAAGAGAAAAGGGAGACTTGGCCCACGATTCACACCCACTTCCCAGTCTCAAAACCATATAGGATTGGGGAGGAGTGAGTGAGGGTGATAGAGAGAAGGTTAGAACTTACCTTTCCATTATTTTCCTTCTTGGAGTCAGATGTTCCTTCTTGAAATAGAATGTAATCTCCCCAAGGATTTCTCTATTTTGTTCACTGCTGAGTCCCAAGTCCATAGATCTCAGTAAATACCCACTGAAGAATGAATGAATAGAAACATGAGAACTAGGGAACAGGATTTTCCCTAACAGTAAGTTCTTTAAAATTATTTCTACAGCTCAACGAGCTATCCATTTGTTCAATTGAAAGTACTAGATATAAAAGAGCGGCATTGTCTGTCCTCGTTGAAGGGGGTTTTGGTGACTTAAAAGAGTGGTCAAAGCACCCAGTACATACACTGAGGGGTCTTGGAGAGACTGTAGGAAGAAGCTCATTTCACCCCCAAGCCATTAAACTGGGTTCTACTTCAGGATTAGGTAAAAGATAACAAGTTATCAAATCTTCCAGACCCCACTTTTCTCATTCACAAAATGGCCCCTACTAGTTTTACCTTTCTTAGAGTCTAGATAACAAAGACTAAGAATGGGTATTCGTAGAGTGGTGTACCTATCCAATCAGTTCTAGGGTTCATATCCTTACAGTTCAGGTGGTGTCCTATTTATTGTTATTACTAATACTTTACCATGTCCATATATACTGTTTCTTCCAGGGATTTAAACCAACTGAACAAATTTCTGTACAATCATAATAATTACTAATTCATTCCTGTATTCCAAATGCTTTGCGCTAGTTTCACGAAGAAAAAAAATCCAATCTAAAATTAGGATTTTGATTTTGAAAGTAATGATATTAAAGCCAATTCTTAATATCAAAAACTGATTTAGAAATAAGTTTGAATTAAATCAGCAGTATGTGTACTTGGAAAAAATGTGGAGAACTATGAAAGCATCTCTGCAAAGATTTGTATATTAAGTTTCAATTTTGTTCTTTACTGTATCTCTGAATTACAGACATGCTGAATGCAGACCTCAATTTCAAAGGACCATTTTTAAACTTAAAGAACATGACAATGAAACTACCAGCTAGAAGTAGGCATGGATCAGATGTATTTTTCTTTATAAAGGCTGTTACAGCCAGACAACGGGGATGAGGCTACAGAGACAGAGTTTAAAGCTCTTATAGAATATAGGCATATTTATAATGGTGTCCTCCAAGTTAATATTCTAAATCAGTTGGAAAACATCCTGCGATGTGACTTTTATGACCCAGAAAATAGCTCCCATCTCTAACCCTTCTGCAAAAACTGACAGCTCCGTTGGTTCAGATCTTCTTTCATTACATTAGACCAGTGTCTCTCAGTTAGGGGGGGATTTTGAGTCTCTCCTTCCCCAGGGGACATTTGGCAATGTCTGGGATATTTTTTGGTTTTTAGAAATAGGGGAGGGTGTGCTCCTGGCATCTGGAATAGAGGCCAGGGCTGCTGCGAAGCATCCTACAATGCACAGGACAGTCCCCTACAACAAGAATTATCTTTCCCGACGTGTCAATAAACTCTGCACTAGACTCTTTTTTTAATAATTTTTTTAAATTAATTAGATTATTTATTCATTTATTTTTGGCTGCGTTGGGTCTTCGTTGCTGCGCGTGGGCTTTCTCTAGTTGCGGCAAGCCGGGGCTACTCTTCGTTGCGGTGTGTGGGCTTTTCATTGTGGTGGCTTCTCTGTTGCGGAGCACGGGCTCTAGGCACGCAGGCTTCAGTAGCTGTGGCACGCAGGCTCAGTAGTTGCGGCTCACGGGCTTAGTTGCTCCGTGGCATGTGGGATCTTCCCCGACCAGGGCTTGAACCCGTGTCCCCTGAATTGGCAGGTGGATTCTTAACCACTGCGCCACCAGGGAAGCCCTGCACTAGACTCTTAATATTGAGCAATCTTCTGGATCTCTGCTGTGGAATGACTATGGGGAGATCCATGGAAGAAATACGTCTTCTGTTGAGCCTTAAAAAGATGGGCGTGATTTGGGTAAGTGGAGGGCCATTCCAGGAGGAAATTTCAATGGAGAAAAGGGGGTCCATATGCAGGCACATACTTGAAATGTTGAAGGAACACTGTTCAAGCCATCCTATCTTAAACGGAGAGCCCATATTGAGATATGATAAGACATGACACAGTGATGCTGGATTTGGGAAGACCTTAAGTGTATAACATTAAAGAATTGAGCTCTACCCTTATATTTAGTAGTGCAAAATTGACACCTCTAAAGTAGGAAATGAATATATATTTTACCCACTTTTGAAATGCAGCTGCCCTGAACCAGGTCCAGGAAATTCAGAATGTGTAGTCCAGTTTAGATTTGAAAAGACAGAAGACAGAAAGGTCACTTACTAGTTTATCATAAATAACCAAATATACGAGCCCAAATGATAGTAGTGACGGCAGAATTAAAAGAAAGGGACAAGAAAAAAAGGAGATATCACAAAGAATGAAAGATCTGGCTCTTCCTCTGGGAGTTTGGTGATGATGGTAAATGAAGGAATTCGGAGATGGGAAGCTGGGACTCTGAGAACCAGGAATATACTGAAGCTGAAGGTCTGGGCAGGAGGGAGGGTCAACAACCAGACAGGTGATAAAGGGTAAAGAAGTGCATCTGAGTCAGAAATCAGAGAAATGCATCATCACGTCAGATCCTAGCTAGGCAGAGAGCAATAAATTATCGTCTCCCCAACATCACATGCACATTCTTCCTTCGGAATCTTTTCCCATTAAATTCTCATCTGTAATGCTCTCTCCCCTCTCTCTCCACTTCCCAATAAGACCCACCTTGGAGGCCAGGTAAAGAAAGACACATCTTTCGTGCTGATACTCTCCTTGCCACCGCAGAGCAAGAATACAGAAGATGGTACAATATTCAATCTTGCATGGTACAAAAAGACATGAGCCTGAGGAGACATGAATATTTACAGATGAGAGATACAGCCTAGAACACTGTAGAACAGGCAGGGGCAGAAATCCAGCAGCCAAACAGTTCAATACTAAGAAAACCCAGATGCCAAAGACAGGCAGCCAGGAACTCTCAAGCTGACAGAGGGGAAAACAAAAGGGTACAATAGGAGGTCATGTTTAGTGACAAAGAGGGGAAAAAATGTTAAGAGGAGTGTGGTGAACAGTCCAGTGGGATGCTGTGGTCTGCTTGAGAACACGATCTGCAGAGTCAGACAGACGAGGCTCAGAGTCGGCTCCCTGGTCCACTTACTGTGAGATCACCAGCACCTCACTTAACTTTCCAGAGACTGTTTGCTGTGCTGTAAAACGGAGAAAAATATGTCCGCCTCACGGGACTGTTGTGGTTACATAAGATGACTGATGAGATGAGATGTGACTAAATGAAATCAAACGATACATATGCAGCTGGAAAAATGTTTCAAATTTATTAAGGTGATTTTCTCTTTTGCCTTTGATGACATAGCCTTTGTCCTAATCCACTGCTTCTCAAATTTTGATGTTCACACTTACCACCTGAAGATTTTGTTAAAGTGCAGATTCTGGTTCAGTGGAACTGGGTAGAGTCTACGTTACACACTCCTGACAAACTCGGCTAGAGATGCTGCTGCTGCATAGATCACACTTTAGCAGCAAGACTGCAGGGTGCCCGAGGCATTCGACTGATGGGGATTTGTTGCAGGTGAAGGTTTGCGACAGAAGGGATGCAAAAGTAAGACTGAGATAATATTCAACTTCTGTTCTTCAAAACTAGGATTCTGCAATAAGACCGTAGATGTGTATGCAGGTTCAGGACTAGACCCTAGTTTTATGTAAATGGCGTCCAGATTAAAGAGGAAGAGGAGACAGCCAACTTCATTCCAGGACCAGAGGATTGTGGGAAGAGGAAGCTGGAGGGGAGTAGCAGAGCAAAGTGGGGAGATGCATGCTTCAGGACTCCTCTCTCCGGGCTTTACCCCAGAGAGGGAGAGGTGCATCCAATGAATGAGGGTAGTACTGAGGGAAAGATTTAGCTTTCCCAAGCTGCTCTGGAATTCCATGTTGCTTTGGTAGGTTTCTACGACAGCTGAGATTCTGCCTTGGAAGCTATCCAGGGAGGATCTCCGTGACAGTGGTGAAAGACTCCAAAGCCGACCTCCTGAGCTGGGACCAAATGGGGGTTACAGCAGATCTCAAAGGAGTTTCTCAATCAGCTAGACTGGAGGCAGACTAAGTCAGCCAGGGAAAAGGACCACAGGCTGCCCAGGGCAAGAGAGAACAGCCACGGACTTTAGCCACCTATGTCACCAGATCAAACAGGTGGACAAGGGACATTGGCCAGGAGGCCAGAAGAGAAAAGGACATCCCCTGTAAGGACCCTGGTTCTTCCACGTTGCCCTGGGGTTACGGAAAGCTGCCCCTCCCTGCATATCCCTAGAAAAGGAGCAGCAGAGGGAGAGAGGTTCTCTGAGAAGCTGAGCATTTTAATCCAACAAGGACTCCATGCTACTTAAGGGAACTATTTAATTGGACGAAGTCTGAGATTGATTTGGACAGTTAAATCATTTGAGTAGGGTCTTGAAAAGAAGGCCAAACTTCTTAGAGATAAAATAAAGATATTACATTTTTCTCTAAACAACCAAGTTATACAGTGAGTTAAGTTTACAACCACACTACAAATATATAAAGTACTTAGCAATGTGTCTGCCATATAGAAAGTGATCAATAAACGGTAACCAGGTTAAACAGGTTAAGTAAGAACTAAGAAAAGGCCACTGGATCTGCCAGTTAAGAAGCTATCATTCCCTTTTGAGAGAGCAGTTTCAGCAAAGGATGGGGATGAAAAGTAGCCACAGAGGATGCTCATTCTGACCATGAAAGCCATGATGGCCAACATTCTACAACACTCAGCACAGCTTTCATTTTACGTAGAGACCAGAAGGGGTGTGAATTGAGTAAAGATGAAGCTGACCTTCCCAGATCAAGGCTCAAGATTATCATCCACTGAGTGGAAGTAACCCTGAAGGGAGTTTAAATCCTATTTCCGGAAATTGGCTCCAAAGCAATTTTCTTGATGAAATGGGTTTTTTGCTAAGTGTGAGATGGCAGATAAATATGAAAAAATGTTACATATTCCAAAGCGATAGCCAAGAATTCTACCTTTAAAAACAATCCTTAAAAGATTGGTTCATTCTACTTACCCCACAATTGTGGTTTTAAAGACGAGGCTTGCACCACCCCACAGTCTTGATTTTCTCAAAGCTCTCTCATCTTTCTTATCTCAGATAAAGGCTGCTTTCGCACATGCTCCCAGGCATAGAGGTTTTCTGATGACCAGTCCATAGTTCTGCTACCTCTCCCTGAGCGGTGCAGGTCATTTATTCATCAGCAGAGTAGTCACTCCTAGAGAAATTGTGAAATAGGGAGGCTGGTCCTACCACCACACTTATCTCTCTGGGATCATGCAAGCTCATTTTGCCATCTTTCCAACCTCACCAATACACAAGGCCTTCAGTCCATCCCATGATTGCCTAGGTGCCTCCTCTCCCAAATTCTCTTACACAACTGCTCCCCTTCCCCAAACTCAAACCGCGCCCAAGCCTGCCCTTATCTTTCTTTTCTTTCTCCTCCTCTCAAAACTGACTAGTCCTTTGTTCTGTGATCTCAGGTCCCACTCCCTTCCAGGGACAAGCTGATAATGTCTTTCAGATGACCTGGCATCATTATTCATAAGTAGCTTTGGTTACCTTGTCAAAATACATAATATCACATGAAAAGATGCTGAGCTTGATTATTCATTAGGAAAATGCAAATCAAAACCACAGTGAGATACCACCTCATACCTACTAAGATGATTCTCATCAAAAATGTGGAAAATAACAAGGATAACAAGTGGTGGCGAGGATGTAGAGATTGGAACCCTTGTACATTGCTGCTAGGAATCTAAAATGTTGCAGCTGCTGTGCAAAAACAGTTTGGCGGCTCTTCAAAAATTTAAACATAGAATTACAATATGACTCAGCAATTCCACTCCTAAATATATAACCAAAAGAATTGAAACTAGGTACTCAAACTAGTACTTGTACACAAATATTCAAAGAAACAATATTTACAATAGCTGAAAGGTGGAAACACCCAAATGTCCACCAACAAATGGATAAACAAATTGTGTTATATCCATACAATACAATACTGTTCAGCTGTTAAAAAAAAAAAACGTGAAGCACTGATACAGGCTACAACAATGTGGATGAACCTTGGAAACATTACGCTAAGTCAAAGAAGCCAGACACAAAACTCACATATTGTATGATTTCATTGGTATGAAATATTCAGAATAGGTAAATAGAGACAGACTGCAGAGGGGAGTCTGGGGGAAAAGCAGAGTAAGGAGTAACTGCTTAATGACATGAGGTTTTACTTTGGAGCGACAGAAGTGTTTTAGAACTTGATAGAGGTAATGGTTACACAATACTGTGTATGTACTAAACACCACTGGATTGTTCACTTTAAAATGGTTAATTTTTGAGTTATTTGTAGTGAGGTGGATGGACCTAGAGTCTGTCATACAGAGTGAAGTAAGTCAGAAAGAGAAAAACAAATACCGTATGCTAACACATATATATATGAAATCTAAAAAAAAAAAAAAAATGGTCATGAAGAACCTAGGGGCAAGACGGGAATAAAGACACAGACCTACTAGAGAATGGACTTGAGGATATGGGGAGGGGGAAGGGTAAGCTGGGACAAAGTGAGAGAGTGGCATGGACATATATACACTACCAAACATAAGGTAGATAGCTAGTGGGAAGCAGCCACATAGCACAGGGAGATCAGCTCGGTGCTTTGTGACCACCTAGAGGGGTGGGATAGGGAGAGTGGGAGGGAGGGAGATGCGAGAGGGAAGAGATATGGCGACATATGTATATGTATAACTGATTCACTTTGTTATAAAGCAGAAACTAACACACCACTGTAAAGCAATTATACTCCAATAAAGATGTTTAAAAAAATAAATAAATAAAATGTTTAATTTTACATTAGGTGAATTTCACCTCGATTTGTTTAAAAATGCTCATGTGAGCTTAAGACCATTAAAATGTAACCCAGAGCGAGAATACACGGCCTATAAACATCTTGAGAATAGAGGTTATATCTCATATGATAATTTTTTTTTTTAATACGCTGAGGCACTCTCGTCTATATTGCTTCTTTTTGCCTTGCAGAAAGAATTACCATGCCCTCAGTTCCTGCTGCAGCCGCCAACAGTTTTTGCATACCACTGACAATATTAAAGACACCACGTACGGGAACTGAGTGTCATTTTCAAGTTACCTAACTGTCGTCTATACAGCTGCTATTTACTTAAGACTTCGGCAAAGAGCAGTGGGATTCTCACCCTATTCCTGATGTGATTTTTAATTTCCCGCTATTCTCCAATCTCCTTTCATTAAGTCCAGTCCTCCCATGCACGAGTTTGTACCCTTTCCAAAAGGAGAGACCTGATGTCACGTGCTGTGATATCTATGATTTTTCCAGCTCCTGTATTTCTTTCTTTCTCTGTTGTAGCTAATAGCTTCACCGCATGGTGCTTCAGCCTGGCAAACAGCAGTGCCCGTTCCAGTGAGCTTCCTCTCTGTCCCGCTCACGCTGCCCTGGGTTACTGTAGTTTGCCATGATGCAGCAGGATTCTTCCCCATCCTGCCACTTCCCCGGCTCCTCTTCTTTCCCCACTGCCTCTGCACATCCCAGAGTTGGGTGTCCCAGCCCCAGTGTCTGTATGGACCATAGACAGACCCAGATGAGCTTCTTCCCTAACATTAACTACCAATGCTGGTTTTGATTCTTAAATCTTGGAAACGTGCCAGATTTGCTGAAGGATACTGGGGACGTGAATATCCCCAGTGGTTCTTCCTGTCATGGAGTCCTTGGCAGCAACTCCCTTCTTCCTTCCCTCTGGGCCTTACTTCCCTTCTGAGGGGGAACTGACGATAGGTTCATAAACACCTGGTTTCTTTCTACTCTCCTGGACACACCGATGGGCAAGTCAACAGGCAGCTACCACACTCACGATGGCTCCAGCACATGACTCAGCACATTTCCTCTGATGCACAGCTCACTCCCCTCCCCAGATGAGCTCAAGGTACATTGTCCTCTGCACAGACATCCCCCAAGCTCCGCACCAGTTTCTGTCTCACTCTTGTGGTGGCTGCAAAGTCAACACTGTTTTTGTTCCTCCAGAGTCATCCCTGTGTCACCAAGTACCAGGCTACCAATGCTCAATGTTCTTCTACCTCTACTGATGCAAGTATTCGATTTCTACCAAGAAAACGTGAACACAAATATTCCCAGATATCCATAACCACAAACAAAGCCTCTTATCAGTGTCCTTTCACATGCATACATATGAGTTAACCCAGCAATTTCTCCCACGTTGAAAATATAGCTTTTCTTCCTGAATAGTCCTATCAAGCTCTCCCATTCTTGACAAACTTTTACGTATTTCTTGTTTCCTAATAAAAAGTATCCAAACTTTCCCCCATCCCCACTGCTTGCATTTCCCTCACTCCTCTCTTCTTAATCAGGGCTGCCTACCTTCTCATCTCACATTCATTATTTACTCTCCAAAACTGTGCTTTTTGAGGCTTTTACAACACACCACCCAGCTAAGGTGGCCACTTGCTGAAAGCCATGCATCTACAAATAGGTCATGAGTTCATGAATTTCCAGAGAGAACAGTCCAGAGACCATAAAGCTACTATTTCTGCTTTGAGTGAATGAATTGTGAATTCCCACTGTGATACAAAAGGACGATTAAGAGGCAGCTGTTGTCATCACGGTCCCTTTAGTAGGTGAGAAAACTGGGGTTCAGATAAATGAAGTGCATTGTCCAGATGTTCAGAGCTGATAAATGGCCGACTGGACCTCAACCCCCAGGCTGTGGACATAACCATGATGCCAACCTGCCATTATAGCCAAGTTTTCCTGCCCCAATTGCAGCCTCACCAACAAGGCTGTCGCTAGTAATTTGGCTTCCTTTCTGGCTTTCCTCAAGGTTTAGAATCTACTAAGCAGCCAAAAAGAATATTGGACTACATTTGACCACTACATTTCTCTCTCTGAATTAACAAACTGGCATCTTCTAAATTAAAGGAACAGAAAGTCGATTTATCCTAATCTTTAAAACTTTTCCAAAGTATTTCTGCCCATTGACATCCAAGACAAATGAGTTTTACTTCAAAGTCTCTTTTTTTAAAATTTTATTTTATTTTTTTATACAGCAGGTTCTTATTAGTTATCCAATTTATACATTAGTGCATATATGTCAAAGTCTCACCATATTCCAAAGCTCTTTCTGTATGTGTTCTAGTAATTCCTCGCTGCAATATGGTATTTAGTCATTCCTCGTTACACTGCTGAATACATTGGAGTAATGAACGCTGGGTACCACAGCAGCTCTGAATTACAAAGGCTTATTTCTCTCACATAGGATGGTATGATGCAGAGCCCACCTGCTCTCCATCCTGTAGCTACTACATCTGGAATTTGTGACCTTCGAGCTCACCACATGCATATATTTAAGGACCAGGCCTCAGAGCAGCTTGAATCATTTCCAACAATATTCCATTGGCCAGAACCTAATAACCAGACCCCCAAACATACAAGGGAGGCAGGAAAATGTACAGAAGCCCATGGATATTTGAGTACAGACTCTGCTATAACACTTCATTTATGTTGCGCACAGAAAATTGAAAGATACAAGGAAAGAATAAAAAAGAAAAAATCTCTAATCTTAAATCTCATTCACTGAGACTGTTAAATTTTCCAGGCATTTGTATATTTATATATAGATACAGATATATAAAGGATAGAGAGAGAGAAAGAGAGATGGTATCACATCAAACACAAGCTCTTTTTTTTAAACATCTTTATTGGAGTATAATTGCTTTACAATGGTGTGTTAGTTTCTGCTTTATCACAAAGTGAATCAGCTATACATATACATATATACCCATATCTCCTCCCTCTTGCATCTCCCTCCCACCCTCCCAATCCCACCCCTCTAGATGGTCACCAAGCACGGAGCTGATCTCCCTGTGCTATGCGACTGCTTCCACTAGCTATCTATTTTACATTTGGTAGTGTATATATGCCCATGCCACTCTCTCACTTCATCCCAGCTTACCCTTCCCCCTCCCCGTGTCCTCAAGTCCATTCTCTATGTTTACATCTTTATTCCTGTCCTGCCCCTAGGTTCTTCAGAACCATTTTTTTTTTTTTTAAGATTCCATGTATATGTGTTAGCATATGGTATTTGTTTCTCTCTTTCTGACTTACTGCACTGTATGACAGACTCTAGGTCCATCCACCTCACTACAAATAACTCAATTTCATTTCTTTTTATGGTTGAGTATATTCCATTGTATATATGTGCCACATCTTCTTTATCCATTCATCTGTTGATGGACACTTAGGTTGCATCCATGTCCTGGCTATTGTAAATAGAGCTGCAATGAACATTGTGGTACATGACTCTTTTTGAATTATGGCTTTCTCAGGGTATATGACCAGTAGTGGGATTGCTGGGTCGTATGGTAGTTCTAGTTTTAGTTTTTTAAGGAACCTCCATACTGTTCTCCATAGTGGCTGTATCAATTTACATTCCCACCAACAGTGCAAGAGGGTTCCCTTTTCTCCATACCCTC
This sequence comes from Delphinus delphis, assembly GCF_949987515.2. Lineage (NCBI taxonomy): Eukaryota > Metazoa > Chordata > Mammalia > Artiodactyla > Delphinidae > Delphinus > Delphinus delphis. The sequence goes on along the minus strand of NC_082684.1, from coordinate 43,505,462 downwards.
TCCAGCATTTATTGTTTCTAGATTTTTTGATGATGGCCATTCTGACTGGTGTGAGGTGATACCTCATTGTAGTTTTGATCTGCATTTCTCTAATGATTAATGATGTTGAGCATTCTTTCATGTGTTTGTTGGCAATCTGTATATCTTCTTTGGAGAAATGTTTATTTAGACCTTCTGCCCGTTTTTGGATTGGGTTGTTTTTTTGATATTGGGCTGCATGAGCTGCTTGTAAATTTTGGAGATTAATCCTTTGTCAGTTGCTTCATTTGGAAATATTTTCTCCCATTCTGAGGGTTGTCTTTTGGTCTTGTTTATGGTTTCCTTTGCTGTGCAAAAGCTTTGAAGTTTCATTAGGTCCCATTTGTTTATTTTTTATTTCCATTTCTCTAGGAGGTGGGTCAAAAAGGATCTTGCTGTGATTTATGTCATAGAGAAACACACGCTTTTGGATAGTTTGATATCATCCCACAGGTCTGTGAGGCTTTGTTCAATGGAGCAATGTATATATTGGTATGAGAAATGTTTTGTTAAAAAAAACAGGCTATGTTTATATATATATATATATATATATATATATATATATCCATATGGGATATTGATAAAATAGGCTGTTTTTTAACAAAACATCTCCCATATCAACATCACTCCATCAAAATTATTTATTTATTTTTGGCTGCGTTGGGTCTTCGTTGCTGCACACGGGCTTTCTCTAGCTGTGGTGAGCAGGGGCTACTCTTTGTTGTGGTGCGTGGGCTTCTTATTGCGGTGGCTTCTCTTGTGGCAGAGCACAGGCTCTAGGCACACGGGCTTCAGTAGTTGTGGCACACTGGCTTAGTTGCTCCACAGCATGTGGGATATTCCCAGACTAGGGCTTGAACCCGTGTCCCCTGCATTAGGCAGGTGGATTCTTAACCACTGTGCCACCAGGGAAGCCCCAAAATTCTTAATTACCATATAACCTTCCATTTTATAGTTATCCCATAATTTGTTTAAGCATTTCCCTGTTATTTCCCATTTAAATTTTTGCCAATTTTTTTTTTTTTTACTGTTATGGACGATACTGTATAAGCATCCTTATAAATACACACACCTTTGGGAACTTGTTACATTAGGTTAAGCCCCTAGAAACAGAACTGCTTGGCCAAAATATATTTAGGTTTAGATGCTCATTATACATATTGCTGAACAACCCCATACAAAAGTTATACTGATTTACACTCCTTTATAACTTTTAAATCATTTCAACCTGTTATGGTCCTATGTTCTATGAATGTTTTGTGACTTTGTGACAATGGCTTCTATTTTGTTATTATTCAACACTGTAATGTTAAAATGTTACTGACAGCATCCTTCAGTCAAACACTCATGGATGGCTGCAATGGAATAGCCCTGCTACATCCTACCTCTCTCACTGATTACAACTCAACACTGGATGAATATAGGAAACTATTACCTGGGAACTCTGGAAAGTAAACCAGAACAGGCATATTGGGGAGGGAAGTCAAAATTTAAAGAATGATCAGTATAGTGGTGAGTTTCTTAGTTTTGGGGGGTTTTCTTCTCCTTTATCTCCTGGTTTTGACCTGAAGTCAGGCTGAATTGGGGAATCGAGGAGTAGGCGCAGACAGCAAAACTCCTGAGAGGAACCCATTTTCCTGGTCAGAGGATAGAGAAATGGGTCCTGTGAGAGCTACAGAATGTGAGGGGAATCCCTATCTCTTGAACTTATTTTTTCTCTTCCAACCCTGCCAAGACCAGCCTGCTGCAGGGATGGTGGTGGCCTCAGTGCAGCGCCTAAAATCTCTAAGGAAAACCTGACTCTGTGGAGAGTAAAATCAGCAAACAGGGCATCTGTGTGCAAGGAGTGTGAGTGGGATTCTCCTTGCTATTTTTTCTCTCTTTTACTTCCGCACATCACCTGCAAAGGCGGGCCACGTCATACAGAAGTGCATAACAGCATGGGAGACTCAGACTCTGAGAGAACCCCATCCTCTGGCCATAGGAATTGGGAAAAGAGATGTCAGAAGCCAGAGAGGAGAGAACTGAAGAACGGGATGCCCTGCTTTTGTTTATAGACCAGCACAAAGCACTGGCTCCCCACCATGCAGCATGTGTGAGGGACACTCATAAAGAAGCAGAGTACAGACTCTAAGAACTAAACTACGACATAAACCACCACCCAAGTCCCAGACTAACCCCTGAGTGGCCCAAGCAAGAGGCAGACTCAAACAGCAGAGTTAAGGTTTTGAAAACTAAACTGACATTACTCCCAATAAAAAGAGCAAAGGAAATATGAACAATTCTCCAAGGAAAAGATAATCAGCAGATGTCATCCTGAGCAACTATTATAACTCTTCTCCATGAGGTAGAGGTAAACACGCTTGAACTGAATGTGAAGATAGATTTCTCAGCAGAGATATGGAAATGATTTCTTAATGGAGAATTGCAAACCAAAAATATGCTATCAGAAGAAAAAAAAATGCACTGGGTGTATTTTTAAGTGACAGAGGAAATGACAGAGGAAAAAGTCAGTAAACTTAAAAATGGATCGATTGAAATTATCTTATTGGGAGAACAGAGAAGAAAAATTTGAGGAAAAAAGAAAAGAAAAGAAAAGAAAACATTAACAAAGCCTCATGGACCTGTGGAATGCTATCAAATGGTCCAGTATGCCTATCGTACTCCCTGAAGGAGAGAAGGCACTGATGCAGAAAAATATTTGAAGTAGTAATGTCTAAAAAATCTCCAAATTTGGCAAAGGCATATATTAAAACCACAGTGATATACAATTGATCTTCATTACTCATAGATTCTGTATGTGCAAATTTACTGACTCACTAAAATTTATTTGTAACCCTCAAACCAAAATTCACAACGCTTTCACGGTCATTCATGGACATGCACAGAACAGCGAAAATTTTGAGCCTCCCGCAGTGCTCATCGCCAGCTGAGATCAACCTCTTAGAGGAAAACATAGGCAGAACACTCTATGACATAAATCACAGCAAGATCCTTTTTGACCCACCTCCTAGAGAAATGGAAATAAAAACAAAAAAAAACAAATGGGACCTAATGAAACTTAAAAGCTTTTGCACAGCAAAGGAAACCATAAACAAGACCAAAAGACAACCCTCAGAATGGGAGAAAATATTTCCAAATGAAGCAACTGACAAAGGATTAATCTCCAAAATTTACAAGCAGCTCATGCAGCTCAATATCAAAAAAACAAACAATCCAATCCAAAAATGGGCAGAAGACCTAAATAGACATTTCTCCAAAGAAGATATACAGATTGCCAACAACACATGAAAGAATGCTCAGTATCACTAATCATTAGAGAAATGCAAATCAAAACTACGAGATATCATCTCACACCCGTCAGAATGGCCATCATCAAAAAATCTAGAAACAATAAATGCTGGAGAGGGTATGGAGAAAAGGGAACCCTCTTGCACTGTTGGTGGGAATGTAAATTGATACAGCCACTATGGAGAACAGTATGGAGGTTCCTTAAAAAACTAAAAATAGAACTACCATATGACCCAGCAATCCCACTACTGGGCATATACCCTGAGAAAACCATAATTCAAAAAGAGTCATGTACCAAAATGTTCATTGTAGCTCTATTTACAATAGCCAGGACATGGAAGCAACCTAGGTGTCCATCATCGGATGAATGGATAAAGAAGATGTGGCACATATATACAATGGAATATCACTAAGCCATAAAAAGAAACGAAATTGAGATATTTGTAGTGAGGTGGATGGACCTAGAGTCTGTCATACAGAGTGAAGTCAGAAAGAGAAAAACAAATACCGTATGCTAACACATATATATGGAATCTAAGAAAAAAAAGAAAAAAAATAGTCATGAAGAACCTAGGGGTAAGACGGGAATAAAGACACAGACCTACTAGAGAATGGCCTTGAGGATATGGGGAGGGGGAAGGGTAAACTGTGACAAAGTGAGAGTGGCATGGACATATATACACTACCAAACATAAAATAGATAGCTAGTGGGAGGCAGCCACATAGCACAGGGAGATCAGCTCAGTGCTTTGTGACCACCTAGAGGGGTGGGATAGGGAGGGTGGGAGGGAGGGAGATGCAAGAGGTAAGAGATATGGAAACATATGTATATGTATAACTGATTCACTTTGTTATAAAGCAGAAACTAACACACCATTGTAAAGCAATTATACTCCAATAAAGATGTTAAAATACAAAACAAAACAAAAACAGGAATAATATTCATAAATAAATTTTTTAAAAAAAGAAAAGGTGACTCTGTGCACGCTCATTTCAAGCCTCATGCAGAAGTGGCCAGAGGACTAGCCGGTTGGGGGCAGTGCAGTATACAGCAGGTAGTTCTGGCTCTGGGGCCAGCTGGACAGGGTTTGTATCCCAACCTAGCCTGTACCTGTTAGTGAGGTAGCCTCAAGGAAGTTACTTAACACCTCTGAATCTCCCATTCCCTTTTGTAAAAAAGGGAGGGAAGAAGGGAGGGAGGGAGAATCTACCAGGATGAGTTATTTTTCAGATTTAAGATTAAAACCTATGTAATATATATGTACGTATTTCTTCTAGGACCAATGGTTCAATATCTGCTAATTCATTATTTGCAGTGACTTCATAGAATTTAACTACTGTGAATAAGGAGAATCAACTGTATTAGTCACAAAAAGGAATGAAGTATATGTTACAATGTGGATGAACCTTGAAAACATTATGCTCAGTGAAAGGAGCCAGTCAAAATGTATATATGGTTCTATTTATATGAAATGTCTAAAATAGGCAAACTCATGGAGACAGCAAGTAGATTAGTGGTTTTCAGGACCTGTAGGTAGAGGGGAGTAGGAAGTGACTAATAGGTATGGGGTTTCTTTCTGGGGTGATGAAAATGTTCCAGAACTAGATAAAGGTGATGGTTTCTTACTTTTGAATAAAAACCACTGAATTCTACACTTTAAAAGGATGTTTTGTGGTATGTGAATTATATCTCAGTTTTTAAAAACACAATGGTATTCCTCTACACAGCTATTAGAATAGCTAAAATTTAAAAATTAAAAAAAAAAGGAAGCGCCAAGTGTTGACAAGGATGTGGAGGAATTGGAACTCTCATATACTACTGGTGCAACCAATTTGGAAAATAGCTTGGTAGTATTCTGTAAAGTTAAACATACACCTAACATACAACTAAGCAGTCCCACTCCTAGGTTCATCAAAGTGAAACTAAAAGCTATGTTCACACAAAAACCTATATGTGAAGGTTTATGGCAGCTTTATTTGTAATCGCAATAATCTGGAAACATTCCAAGTGACCCTCAACTGGGAAATGGATAAAAAAAAATTGTGGTATACAGAGCTAGAACAAATAATCTTAAATTTTATATGGAACCACAGAAGACCCAGAATTGCCAAAGCAATCCTGAGGAAAAAGAACAAAGCTGGAGGCATAACCCTCCCAGACTTCAGACAATACTGCAAAGCTATAGTAATCAAAACAAGGTGGTATTGGCACACAAACAGATATGTAGATCAATGGGATGGAGTAGAAAGTCCAGAAATAAACCCACACACCTACAGTCAACTAATCTTTGACAAAGGAGGCAAGAATATACAATGGAGAAAAGACAGTCCCTTCAGCAAGTGGTGCTTGGATAGCTGGACAGAACTTCAATGAATTTCGAACACTCCCTCACACCATACACAAAAATAAACTCAAAATGGCTTAAAGATTTAAATGTATGACATGACACCATAAAACTTCTCGAAAAGAACATAGGCAAAACACTCTCTGATGTAAATTGTAGCAATATTTTCTTAGATCAGTCTCCCAAGGTGAAAGAAATAAAAGCAAAAATAAACAAATGGGACCTAATCAAATTTATAAGCTTTTGCACAGCAAAGGAAGCCATAAACAAAACAAAGAGACAACTTACGAAATGGGAGAAAATATTTGCAAACGATGCAACCGACAAGAGACTAATATCCAAAATATACAAACAGCTCATACAACTCAAAAGAAAAACAAAACCAACCCAATCCAAAAAAAGGATGAGAAGAAAGGAGATGGGCAGGAGGAGAATAGCTACCATTTAATGACCACCTACTCTGTGCTGAGCTCTGACCTATGCACTTTATAAACAATATTTTAGTATTTTCTATGGCATATGTGCTGCTGGTTGTAACCCTGGGTCATTTTAAAGATACAGAAAAAAACTGTTTTACTTTAAGAATCATGAATTTTTAGTTAGAGTATATTTATGGCTTTTCATTCATGGTGGTAATATAGTTTCCTTTTTAAAATATTTATTTTTCTTTAGGTCAACCTATGGCAAATCTTAACTAGCAAAAATCATAAAGGCATGAAGTTTAGGAAATCCAGTATTATCTCTTTAGATCTCAAAATCACCCAGCGTGAGGAAGGCAGAATTAGACCCAGGTTACAGAAGAGGAAACTGAGGTTCCAAGAGGTCAAGTAACGCTCTCAAATCACACAACTACCGATAGAGTCAGAATTTAATATGAGCTCTGACTACAAAATATATGGCCCTGTCAGGTGACCTTTTCACCCAAGGCCCCCCCCAGCCATGACAGATGTGATCACATTTGTGGTAGAAAGCCATGAGGTACACTGTGTGAAGATTTAAAACACTGACTTGAGTCAGCCCTTACCACCCACCAGTCCTATGACCTTGGACAGGTAACTTACCTTCCCTAAGCTTCATTTTCCTTATCTGAAAGTGGGGTTGCTAATACCTGCCTGGTACATCTGTGATGAGGATTTGTTATTAAGAGCTTATAAAGTGCCTGGTACATACAAGGTGCTCCATAAATGTTACTTACGACTGCTATTGTTACTAACATTAATAAGACTATTCCAGGCTATTAGACGGAGGCTATGGACATTCCTGGTCATGCCAGGCTTAGAAAATGAGCTGCGCTGACGCTCCATCTTGGAAGAGGACCTCAGGGACTCCTGCTGAGAGCAGCTGGGAAAAGCCGGATCTGACCAGGAGTCCTTCAGGCACTACCCAGAGACAGGAGAGTATGGCCAGGGCTCTGGAGCCAGTCTGCCTGGGATGAGTTATTTAACTTTTTTGTTCCTCAGTTTCCTCATCTGTGAAATAGTAGTAATAACAACACAGCTGACCCTTAAACAACATAGTTCCAACTGCACAGGTCCACTTATGCTCGGATTTTTTTCACTAAATACGTACTATGGTACAGCATGATCCGCAGGTGTATGAACCTGCAGGTACAGAACCACAGATATGGAGGAACCCCGAACACAAAGAGCTGTAAATTACCCTCAGACTCTAAGTTATACACAGACTTGCAGCTGTGGCAGGTGGGGGGATCAGCACCTCTAACCCTCGCATTGTTCAAAGGTCAACTGTAGTTACCTCATGAGATTATATATATTAACTGTGTTGACCCAAATAAAGAGGTAAACTGAGGCAAGCTCAAAAAGATAAGTTTATTCAGGAATAGCAGAGGAATTGCAACTTGGGACAAGCAAACAGTGGCAAGCTGCAAGCAAGTCCGTTGAGGGTTTGGGGCAAGTTGTATTGATGGGCAGGGGATGTGAAGAGGGAAGAGTTCAGTTAGAGTCAGTTAAAATCAAAAACAAAGCAGACCAGCCTTGAAAACTTCCCACACAGACAAAATCGATCCAGTCACACAAAACTCAATTCAGCCCACATTGTGAGACCAGCCCAATCTGGGTTACTTCCTGTTCAGGCATCTGGTAAAACTCCCCAAGGTTGATATGAGACAACTTCTGATCAACCCCTCCCCCATCATCCAAGAAAATTCTGACACTATCAGTTTTCTGTAACTCAGGCATTTATGGGAAATCAGTCACTTAGTCCTTAAATGTTATATTCTCAAGGGCACATGCGTGAGATTCTCCACTTGATATCCCCGGTTCTATTTTAGACTGAAATTCTTTCACAACTGCAAGTTAATAGGCAGCACATGGTAAAGAGTTATGTGTTAGCTATTTTTACCAGGTCCTCTTTTTGCTCTGCAGAAGCTGGCGGTTTGGGCAATGGTGTCTGCTCAGAGGACCCTGGTGCTGGACCAAGACTTCAGTGCCCGAAGACCCCCTTGATATCCGTTGCGGGCATAGCTGATCCTGGTCAGCCGTAATAACACTGCCCCAAGAAGCACCAACAGCCTTGGGGCTCACTGAGATGCCACCAGACAAAGGACTCTGCATCCGGCCATCATGTCCAGAAAGACATTTCTTACGTCCCCTTTGGTTCCCTCCCCTTTTCAGGAGACCCACCTTCTGAAAAATGTTTGACCCCAAACATTCCTTAATTACTCCCAGTCTCTCTGTCTTTTCTTCCCCCCTATCATTCTGCCGATGTCTATCCAGGAATACTTAAGAATGCTCAAATATGAGAAACAATGAACACAAACTGAATCAAAAAACCTTGAGTAGAGCTTCCGGGACGATGGCAGAAGAGTAAGACGCGGAGATCACCTTTCTCCCCACAGATACACCAGAAATACATCTACACGTGGAACAACTCCTACAGAACACCTACTGAATGCTGGCAGAAGACCTCAGACCTCCCAAAACGCAAAAAAAAAAACCCACGTACCTGGGTAGGGCAAAAGAAAAAAGAATAAACAGAGACAAAAGAATAGGGACAGGACCTGCACCAGTGGGAGGGAGCTGTGAAGGAGGAAAGATTACCACAAACTAGGAAGCCCCTTCGCGGGCGGAGACTGCGGGTGGCGGAGGGGGAAAGCTTCGGAGCCACGGAGAAGAGCGCAGAAACAGGGGTGCGGAGGGCAAAGCGGAGAGATTCCCGCACAGAGGATCGGGGCCGACCGGCACTCACGAGCCCGAGAGGCTTGTCTGCTCACCCGCCGGGGCGGGCGGGGCTGGGAGCTGAGGCTCGAGCTTCAGAAGTCGCATTCCAGGGAGAGGCCTGGGGTTGGCGGCGTGAACACAGCCTGAAGGGCTAGGCGGGAGGGAGTCCGGGGAAAAGTCTGGACCTGCCGAAGAGGCAAGAGACTTTTTCTTACCTCTTTGTTTCCTGGTGCACGAGGAGAGGGGATTAAGAGCGCTGCTTGAAGGAGCTCCAGAGACGGGCGCGAGCCGCGGCCAAAAGCGCGGACCCCAGAGACGGGCATGAGACGCTAAGGCTGCTGCTGCCGCCACCAAGAAGCCTGTGTGCGAGCACAGGTCACTATCCACACACCCCTTTCGGGGAGCCTGTACAGCCCGCCACTGCCAGGGTCCCGGGATCCAGGGACAACTCCCCCGGGAGAACGCACGGCGCGCCTCAGGCTGGTGTAACGTCACGCAGGCCGCTGCCGCCGCAGGCCCGCCCCGCACTCCAAGCCCCTCCCTCCCCCTGGCCTGAGTGAGCCAGAGCCCCCGAATCAGCGGCTCCTTTAACCCCATCCTGTCTGAGCGAAGAACACACGCACTCCAGCGACCTACACGCAGAGGCGGGGCCAAATCCAAAGCTGAGCCCTGGGAGCTGTGAGAACAAAGAAGAGAAAGGGAAATCTCTCCCAGCAGCCTCAGAAGCAGCGGATTAAAGCTCCACAATCAACTTGATGTACCCTGCATCTGTGGAATACATGAATAGACAACGAATCATCCCAAATTGAGGAGGTGGACTTTGAGAGCAAGATTTATGATTTTTTCCCCTTTTCCTGTTTTCGTGAGTGTGCATGTGTATGCCTCTGTGTGAGATTTTGTCTGTATAGCTTTGCTTCCACCATTTGTCCTACGGTTCTATCCGTCCGTTTTTTGTTTGTTGGTTTATTTTTTTTCTTAATAATTATTTTTATTTTAATAACTTTATTATATTTTATCTTACTTTATTTTACTTTATCTCCTTTCTTTCTTTTTTCCTTCCTTCCCTCCTTCCTTCATTCCTTCCTCCCTCCCTCACTCCGTCCCTCCCTCCCTCCTTTCTTTCTTTCTTTCTACTTCTACTAATTCTTTATTCTACTTTTTCTGCCTTTTACTCTGAGCTGTGTGGATGAAAGGCTCTTGGTGCTGCTGCCAGGAGTCAGTGCTGTGCCTCTCAGGTGGGAGAGCCAACTTCAGGGCACTGCTCCACAAGAGACCTCCCAGCTCCACATAATATCAAATGGTGAAAATCTCCCAGAGATCTCCATCTCAACACCAACACCCAGCTTCACTCAACGACCAGCAAGCTACAGTGCTGGACATCTTATGCCAAACAACTAGCAAGACAGGAACACAACCCCATCCATTAGCAGAGAGGCTGCCTAAAATCATAATAAGTCCACAGACACCCCAAAACACACCACCAGACATGGTCCTGCCCACCACACCAGAAAGACAAGATCCAGCCTCATCCACCAGAACACAGGCACTAGTCCCCTACACCAGGAAGCCTACACAACCCACTGAAACAACCTTAGCCACTGGGGGCAGACACCAAAAACAACGGGAACTACGAACCTGCAGCCTGCAAAAAGGAGACCCCAAACACAGTAAGATAAGCAAAATGAGAAGACAGAGAAACACACAGCAGATGAAGGAGCAAGGCAAAAACCCACCAGACCTAATAAATGAAGAGGAAATAGGCAGTCTACCTGAAAAAGAATTCAGAATAATGATAGTAAAGATGATCCAAAATCTTGGAAATAGAATAGACAAAATGCAAGAAACATTTAACAAGGACCTAGAAGAGCTAAAGATGAAACAAACAATGATGAACAACACAATAAATGAAATTGAAAATACTCTAGATGGGATCAATAGCAGAATAACTGAGGCAGAAGAACGGATAAGTGACCTGGAAGATAAAATAGTGGAAATAACTACTGCAGAGCAGAATAAAGAAAAAAGAATGAAAAGAACTGAAGACAATCTCAGAGACCTCTGGGACAACATTAAATGCACCAACATTCAAATTATAGGGGTTCCAGAAGAAGAAGAGAAAAAGAAACGGACTGAGAAAATATTTGAAGAGATTATAGTTGAAAACTTCCCTAATATGGGAAAGGAAATAGTTAACCAAGTCCAGGAAGAACAGAGAGTCCCATACAGGATAAATCCAAGGAGAAATACACCAAGACACATATTAATCAAACTGTCAAAAATTAAATACAAAGAAAATATATTAAAAGCAGCAAGGGAAAAACAACAAATAACTCACAAGGGAATCCCCATAAGGTTAACAGCTGAAATTTCAGCAGAAACTCTGCAAACCAGAAGGGACTGGCAGGACATATTTAAAGTGGTGAAGGAGAAAAACCTGCAACCAAGATTACTCTACCAAGCAAGGATCTCATTCAGATTTGATGGAGAAATTAAAACCTTTACAGACAAGCAAAAGCTAAGAGAATTCAGCACCACCAAACCAGCTTTACAACAACTGCTAAAGGAACTTCTCTAGGCAAGAAACACAAGATAAGGAAAAGACCCACAACAATGAACCCAAAACAATTATGAAAATGGGAATAGGAACATACATATCGATAATTACCTTAAATGTAAATGGACTAAATGCTCCAACCAAAATACACAGATTGGCTGAACGGATGCAAAAACAAGACCCATATATTTGCTGTCTACAAGAGACCCACTTCAAACCTAGAGACACATACAGACTGAAAGTAAGGGGATGGAAAAAGATATTTCATGCAAATGGAAACCAAAAGAAAGCTGGAGTAGCAATTCTCATATCAGACAAAAAAGACTTTAAAATAAAAACTATTACAAGAGACAAAGAAGGACACTACATAATGATCAAGGGATTGATCCAAGAAGATATAACAATTGTAAATATTTATGTACCCAACGTAGGAGCACCTCAATACATAAGGCAAATACTAACAGCCATAAAAGGGGAAATCGACAGTAACACAATCATAGTAGGGGATGTTAACACCCCACTTTCACCAATGGACAGATCATCCAAAATGAAAATAAATAAGGAAACACAAGCTTTAAATGATACATTGAACAAGATGGACTTAATTGATATTTATAGGACGTTCCATCCAAAAACAACAGAATACACTTTCTTCTCAAGTGCTCATGGAACATTCTCCAGGATAGATCATATCTTGGGTCACAAGTCAAGCCTTGGTAAATTTAAGAAAATTGAAATTGTTTCAAGTATCTTTTCCAACCACAATGCTATGAGACTAGATATCAATTACAGGAAAAGATCTGTAAAAAATACAAACACATGGAGGCTAAACAATACACTACTTAATAACGAAGTGATCACTGAAGAGATCAAAGAGGAAATCAAAAAATACCTAGAAACAAATGACAATGGAGACACGATGACCCAAAATCTATGGGATGGAGCAAAACCAGTTCTAAGAGGGAAGTTTATAGCAATATAATCCTACCTTAAGAAACAGGAAACATCTAGAATAAACAACCTAACCTTGCACCTAAAGCAATTAGAGAAAGAAGAACAAAAAAACCCCAAAGTTAGCAGAAGGAAAGAAATCATAAAAATCAGATCAGAAATAAATGAAAAAGAAATGAAGGAAACAATAGCAAAGATCAATAAAACTAAAAGCTGGTTCTCTGAGAAGATAAACAAAATTGATAAACCATTAGCCAGACTCATCAAGAAAAAAAGGGAGAAGATTCAAATCAATAGAAATGAAAAAGGAGAAGTAACTGACACTGCAGAAATACAAAAGAGCATGAGAGATTACTATAAGCAACTCTATGCCAATAAAATGGACAACCTGGAAGAAATGGACAAATTCTTAGAAAGGCACAACCTGCCAAGACTGAATCAGGAAGAAATAGAAAATATGAACAGACCAATCACAAGCACTGAAGTTGAAACTGTGATTAAAAATCTTCCAACAAACAAAAGCCCAGGACCACATGGCTTCACAGGAGAATTCTATCAAACATTTAGAGAAGAGCTAACACCTATCCTTCTCAAACTCTTCCAAAATATAGCAGAGGGAGGAACACCCTCAAACTCACTCTACGAGGCCACCATCACCTTGATACCAAAACCAGACAAGGATGTCACAAAGAAAACTACACGCCAATATCACTGATGAACATACATGCAAAAATCCTCAACAAAATACTAGCAAACAGAATCCAACAGCACATTAAAAGGGTCATACACCATGATCAAGTGGGGTTTATTCCAGGAATGCAAGGATTCTTCAATATACGCAAAACAATCAATGTGATAAACCATATTAACAAATTGAAGGAGAAAAACCATATGATCATCTCAAAAGACGCAGAGAAAGCTTTCTACAAAATTCAACACCCATTTATGATAAAAACCCTCCAGAAAGTAGGCATAGAGGGAACTTTCCTCAACATAATAAAGGCCATATATGACAAACCCACAGGCAACATCATCCTCAATGGTGAACAACTGAAAGTATTTCCACTAAGATCAGGAACAAGACAAGATTGCCCACTCTCACCACTCTTATTCAACATAGTTTTGGAAGTTTTAGCCACAGCAATCAGAGAAGAAAAGGAAATAAAAGGAATCCAAATCGGAAAAGAAGAAGTAAAGCTGTCACTGTTTGCAGATGACAGGATACTATACAGAGAGAATGTTAAAGATGCTACCAGAAAACTACTAGAGCTAATCAATGAATTTGGTAAAGTAGCAGGATAAAAAATTAATGCACAGAAATCTCTAGCATTCCTATACACTAATGATAAAAAAATCTGAAAGTGAAATCAAGAAAACACTCCCATTTACCACTGCAACAAAAAGAATAAAATATCTAGGAATAAACCTACCTAAGGAGACAAAAGACCTGTATGCAGAAAATTATAAGAAACTGATGAAAAAAATTAAAGATGATAAAAATAGATGGAGAGATATACCATGTTTTTGGATTGGAAGAATCAACATTGTGAAAATGACTCTACTACCCAAAGCAATCTACAGATTCAATGCAATCCCTATCAAACTACCACGGGTATTTTTCACAGAACTAGAACAAAAAATTTCACAATTTGTATGGAAACACAAAAGACCCCGAATAGCCAAAGCAGTCTTGAGAATGAAAAATGGAGCTGGGGGAATCAGGCTCCCTGACTTCATACTATACTACAAAGCTACAGTAATCAAGACAGTATGGTGCCAGCACAAAAACAAAAAGATAGATCAATGGAACAGGATAGAAAGCCCAGAGATAAACCCACGCACATATGGTCACCTTATCTTTGATAAAGGAGGCAGGGATGTACAGTGGAGAAAGGACAGCCTCTTCAATAAGTGGTGCTGGGAAAACTGGACAGGTACATGTAAAAGTATGAGATTAGATCACTCCCTAACACCATACAAAAAAATAAGCTCAAAATGGATTAAAGACCTAAATGTAAGTCAGAAACTATCAAACTCTTAGAGGAAAACATAGGCAGAAGACTCTATGACATAAATCACAGCAAGATCCTTTTTGACCCACCTCCTAGAGAAATGGAAATAAAAACAAAAATAAACAAATGGGACCTAATGAAACTTCAAAGCTTTTGCACAGCAAAGGAAACCATAAACAAGACCAAAAGACAACCTGCAGAATGGGAGAAAATATTTGCAAATGAAGCAACTGACAAAGGATTAATCTCCAAAATTTGTAAGCAGCTCATGCAGCTCAAAAACAAACAACCCAATCCAAAAATGGGCAGAAGACCTAAACAGACATTTCTCCAAAGAAGATATACAGACTGCCAACAAACACATGAAAGAATGCTCAACTTCATTAATCATTAGAGAAATGCAAATCAAAACTACAATAAGGTATCATCTCACACCATCAGAATGGCCATCATCAAAAAATCTAGAAACAATAAATGCTGGAGAGGGTGTGGAGAAAAGGGAACCCTCTTGCACTGTTGGTGGGAATGTAAATTGATACAGCCACTGTGGAGAACAGTATGGAGGTTCCTTAAAAAACTAAAAATAGACCTAGCATATGACCCAGCAATCCCACTACTGGGCATATACCCTGAGAAAACCATTCAAAAAGAGTCATGTACCAAAATGTTCATTGCAGCTCTATTTACAATAGCCCAGAGATGGAAACAACCTAAGTGTTCATCATCGGATGAATGGGTAAAGATGATGTGGCACATATATACAATGGAATATTACTAAGCCATAAAAAGAAACGAAATTGAGCTATTTTTAATGAGGTGGATAGACCTAGAGTCTGTCATACAGAGTGAAGTAGGTCAGAAAGAGAAAGACAAATACCGTATGCTAACACATATATATGGAATTTAAGAAAAAAAATGTCATGAAGAACCTAGGTGTAAGACAGGAATAAAGACACAGACCTACTAGAGAATGGCCTTGAGGATATGGGGAGGGGGAAGGTTAAGCTGTGACAAAGCGAGAGAGAGGCATGGACATATATGCACTACCAAACGTAAGGTAGATAGCTAGTGGGAAGCAGCCGCAGAGCACAGGGAGATCAGCTCGGTGCTTTGTGACCGCCTGGAGGGGTGGGATAGGGAGGGTGGGAGGGAGGGAGACGCAAGAGGTAAGAGATATGGGAACATATGTGTATGTATAACTGATTCACTTTGTTATAAAGCAGAAACTAACACACCATTGTAAAGCAATTATACTCCAATAAAGATGTAAAAAAAAAAAAAAACACCTTGAGTAGTCCTACCAGCCACCCGAAACAGGAAGTGAGAAAAGGATCAAAGACACTGGCAGGAGAAGTAACTTTATTTAGGGTGGCCTGATTCCTAGAGGGAACTGGGAGATTTACCCTCTTCTAATTCTAGCAGTTCTCCCGGTTGGTAGGCAGATGATCTACAATAGAAGAAATCTAGGAACACCTGGGTTGGAGATAGGGAGTGCTGGGAAGAATTAGGTCGACCATCAAGGAGATGGTCCAGGGTCGCCCACAGCTCCTGACGTGAGCTCAGTCTCACCTCCGCCCTCCTGGTCCTCCACCATGAACAAGTATATAAATGAACTGGGGGGGTCCCTGGAGATATACTGCAGGCCTTTCTGTAGGACCCTGGGCAAGTGTGAAGAGTGGGTCTTCCCTCCAGCTGGGAATTAGCGTGGGTGGAGGCGAGGTGGGGCTGCAGTCCCGACACAGACTCGGCCGTGAGACGCCTTGAGCAGATGAGTCAGCTGCATCTGTCTCCCATTCGGAAACAGACACTCGATTTGCTGGCTGCTGGCACTTGGGCTGGGCCCTGGGCCCCATACTTAGTGAGCTGTGGGTACCAGTCTGGTTTCTCTGTAACTCATAAAAATCTGCATCAAGACTAAATACCATCTCTAGGAAAGCAAATTATTTTTCATAATTTGTTGGCTTACTGGTGGGGCATTGAGTCCCAGAAGAACAGCGAGGACATCCAGAGGAGAAAGAGGAAATTCCTGGCAGGCTGCATTGTAGAGAACAGAGCAGAGCCACAGAGTAAACAGGTCCCAAGGAGAGAGTGCTGAAATTAACTGGCTGTTCCGTGACACCTTGGGGCAACTGACACTCCTTGGGACTTTTCCTCTCTCCAACAATTCTTCTCCCCACTCTAGTCTGGCCTCCTCATGTCAGCCAGAGACATGGTTTAAACACTAAAACTAGATTTGATCATGTCCCTTACCTACTTAAACCTCTCAGGGCTCTTGAATAAGAGTACAAGGTTCTCACCATGTCTATCAGCCCCAATCTCCAGCGTCGGCTTCCAGTGTGCTCCTCTTGCCCGTCACTCTTTGTCTAACCACACTGGCTTTCTCCCACAGAAGGTGCTGCCCCAGGATCTTTGCACGTACATGCTGCTCTCTCCAGTTGGAATGCTTCCGCATGTTTGTCAGGTTAATTCCTTGCCTTCTTCCTATCTCAGTTCTCCCTGCCTCACATTCTCCTGTTCAAATACCCTCATCGCTCCCTGTGTGTTTCTTTCTCAGCTCTTACCGGTGTTGTACATAATTATCAGTGTATCTGTTTAACATCCGCCTTCCTCCAGGGCCCTGTAAGTTCCATTAGAGCAGAGACTTGATCACAGATGCCTGAACAGCAGATGCCCAGCACAGGTAGATGCTTAAGAAATATTTCTGAGGAAATAACTAATAAAGGAATGAATGGATTGATCGATCCACCAAAAGAGATGGCAGGACTTGTTTCTGGTTGTACAGCTGGAATCCAAACTCAGTCCTGTTTAAGCCAAAGCTCATGCCCTGAACAACTATATTTTTTACTAGCAGTTTAAAAATTCTTTGAATTTATGACTTTGTTCTCACATTCCAAGGTTCTCCAACAAGAAGAAAAATTACATCATAGAGTTAGTAGAAAAGCATCAAGTGGGCCAAGTGTCCAGGGTTACAAGAGGCTGGAGGTCTGGGTGGACTATTGGGATGACAAGGAAGGGAGGAGAACCAAATGGAGACCACCTCCTGAGGATGTGGCCTGACTTAGGGCTCTGGGGGTGGCTCTAAGCCCAGGTCAGTCCATGCGGAAGGCCCTGTGGGGCTCTGGTCAGCACACGAGTGGCTGGGTCCCAGACTCCCATCCCTGCCCCGTCTATAGGAAAGGGAGCCCATTCCTGCCACCTGACCAAACTGTCTAACCCTATCTGACTCCTGGATGCCTGTGATGTACTGGGCATCCCCTGGAGGAAAGCAAAATGTACACAGTCCTAGGCAGCAGCCCCAAGGGACTAGAGAGTCATTAGATCAGTTGTTGATTAAAAAGCAAGAGGAAACTTGGGAATCACATAGCAGTGCTTCTCTGTAAAAAGAAAACTTCTGTGCTGGTCTGTCTCCCAGGAGAAATTTTAGAAAAATCTCCACCCATCCCTTCTGGATACAAACCTCCCTACCCTCCCTCTGCTGCTGCAACCTGTGTAAAATCTCAGTTTCGATTGCTCTTCTGTTCTTGTTTATATGTTGCAATCCTGCAGCAGGCTACATGCCAGAGGCTGAGGGAGCAGAAACACACGGGACAGTCTTTTTTGCCCACTAAGTAGGAAGAAAAAGGGAAAGAACGCATACACTTTCCAGTGTTGTGTGGACTGCTGGGTGCTGCCGGGTGATCCAAGTTGCACGAATCCCAAAGGAGAACAGGAGGGAGTTGCTCTGAGTCCACTCCTTGCTCTGGACCTTCTCACTTGGGTGACTGATGTTCTGCAGAAGTCCTGCCATCTTTTCAAGTTAAAACTCAGGATTAACTCCTAGCCTTGTTTGCTTTGGGCGGTATGGATTCTTCCAGCCCCTCCATGGGGATGATGGCTGCTGGACAAGGGAGCCAGTCCAGCCTACAGCTGGTCAGCTGTTCAACTCTTCTCTTGCTCCCCACACGTGGCTTGCTGGCCTCTAACACTGATTTACCCAGGGCAAGACTGGCCAACGCGGATGGAGCACAGATGGAGCCTTGAGCGCCAGTACAGGGCAGGGGGCGTGCCCTCCTCTAGATCTTTTTGCTCAGAGCTCCTCCGCTCAGTGGCCCAGCAGCATCTTCTTGAGAGCAGCCCCTGAGGCTGGAGACTCACTGGACAAAGGGAATGAAGGGACACAGGCTCAGTAGCGGGTCCCTCAGTGCTGCTTCCTAAAAGGCAGAAAAAAGCAAGCTGTCACCAAACAGAAATGAGCCATCTGACTTCTACCAAGCGAGTCAGCCTGTCAGTAGTCAGCATTCACAGAGGGCTCACAGCAGACACACAACCCCTGGGCACCTGGAAAAAGATAAACAGCCCATGGCCCATCTTGAGGGTAGTGGGCTGCCCACCCACCCAACCCCTAGAATTTTCATTCTAGCTCCTCCTTAATATACAGCATCGTTGTGCAGGAGCCATTGTACTTGAGTATTTACTAAGACAGGCAGATTTGGGGCGAGATCTGTTCTCCTCACTTGGAAGAGTTGAATTACTGACTTGGTATATGTAAATCTCAGAGACAGAGCCTTGGGAGGAGAGAGGAAGTGAAGGGGTCCCGGTGGGTGGATGGGTCCCACTTTTAACAATCTACTAACCTCCCACCGCCACCAGTGTGTCCAGCTTCTCTGCAAAAGTAACGAGGAGGAGAAGAGCAGAGGGGGACAGAGGCGAGCAAAAGATGCACCTTGATTGTGGCTTGAATCTCTCCCCCAGGAAGAGAGATTCTAGAACTTTGGGAAAATCAAAGAAAAATGAAGTAGAAAACAAACTAGAAGAGCAAAACTTTGTACAAACATATTCATCAAAAATGACAATGAAGGGCTTCCCTGGTGGCACAGTGGTTAAGAATCTGCCTGCCAGTGCAGGGAACACGGGTTCGAGCCCTCGTCCGGGAAGATCCCACATGCCGCCGAGCAACTAAGCCCGTGCGCCACAACTACTGAGCCTGTGCTCTAGAGCCCGCAAGCCACAACTACTCAGCCCGCTTGCCACAACTACTGAAACCTGCGCGCCTAGAGCCTGTGCTCCACAACAAGAGAAGCCACCGTAATGAGAAGTCCGCGCACCACAACGAAGAGTAACCCCCACTCTCTGCAACTAGAGGAAGCCCGCCCGCAGCAACAAAGACCCAACACAGCCAAAAATAAATAAAATAAATTTTTTAAAAAACAGCAATGAAAATGCAAGACCCCAGTTTAGGAAAAATGAGTTACAGCTATAAGCACAGTGAAGGATTTGAATATGTTTCTCATACTGTGACTATCTCTCATTCCATCTGGACAAATATATTCTTTATATTTGACAGATGATGTTCTCCTATAATTAGTTTTTTCACTGACCATCAATAAGTCAAACAAATTTAGACTGTTTCAAAGGTATCATGTTGGTCAGATGTAGATCGTGATAGAGTTTGAATATTAGATCATAATGCTATTAACTTTTTTCTTAAAATAAGTGACTAAATGCATTAACAATTTATTAATAAAAAATCAAAGCTCTGGCAGAAAAACTAGAACCTATACTTTTTTTTTTAATAGATCTTTATTGGAATATAATTGCTTCACAATACTCTGTTGTACAACAGAGTGAATCAGCCATATGCATACATATATCCCCATATCCCCTCCCTCTTGAGCCTCCCTCCCACACTCCCTATCCCATCCCTCTAGGCCATCGCAAAGCACCGAGCTGATCTCCCTGTGCTATGCTGCTGCTTCCCATTAGCTAGCTATTTTACATTTGGTGGAGGACCTATACTTCTACACATGTGAAAACAACTTTTCTAAGTAGCCTAATCATTAAGCAAACACCAAACTTGGAAGTTTGTCATGGAGTCAAGAAGGTTAAAATGGTGATTTTCAAGTTCTTTTCTTCCTATATCTGACCTCACTATACCTAGCCTACCATTTTCCTAGGGGAAAGGAGCCTTCTCTATTCTCGCTGGAGGAAGCACTTGTACAGAATTCCACATGTTGGTGCAGAAACACAGCACTGGATGCGTGTTAAAGGCTGCTGGGTTGGGAAGGCAGAGGGGTCTAGAATCACAGGCAACCACAGAAATGAAATTACAGGCCAGGGAGCAGGTCAGGGTTACTGTCGTTGGACAGGGGTCTTTGTATAAACATTCTCAGCAGGTATGTTGGGATAAGAGGGAGTCACCAGGCTTCCATGTGCCTCCAGGTATCTCTTAAACTTGTCTTCCATAATGAATAATGTTTCCTGGGAAAAAAAATCACTATTTTAGATTAAGGTGCTATGGCCCCAAGAGGCCTCAAGAGGTGCATTAGTTTCCTTTTGCTGCTGTAACAAATTATCACAAACCCAGTGGCTTATACCAATATAAACTTATTATTTTACAGTTCTATGTGTCAGGAGTTTGACAAGGATCTCACTGGATTAAAATCAAGATGTCAGCAGAGTTGCATTCCCATCTGGAGGCGCCAGGAGAGAATCCATTCCCTTGCTTTTTCCAGCTTCTAGAAGCTGCCCACGCTCCTTGGCTAGTGGTCCCCTCCCTCCATCTTCAAAGCCAGCAATGGCAGTTTGAGTCCTTCTTACATTGCATCACTCTGATCTCCTCTTCCACCTCACTCTTCTACTTTTAAGGACGCTTGTGATTACACTGAGGTCACATGGAAATCCAGGATAATCTCCCTGTCTTAAGGTTCGTTGATTAGCAACCTTAATTCCACCCACAACCTTAATTCCCACTTGCCATGAAACATAACGTAACAGGTTTTAGAGATTGAGACATAGGTGTCTTTGGCAGGAAGGAGGGCATTATTCTGGCGACCACACCTAACACACAGATTTGTTACCCAGGATAGATAATAATAAATTAAATTACAAAATAAGTTAGCTGTCACCCAGAAGAATGCATGAACTTGAGCTCCTGAAGATGAAGCCAGGTACATTTTAATGAAAAAGTTCATCTCATTGAGTACATAAAGGGCTGCAAGTTCTAATGGGGACCTTATGCTTAGTGTGAGGATGTGAGAAATAAAACAGAGTCAGTCTACAGACCTACTTGCCCTGTTCTTTATTTCATTTTTTAAGGATGCACAAAGATTCTTAACCTGGAGACACTTGAACCACCCACTCCAAAGGCTCTCAGTACCTTGGCAACCTGGTTTCCTTCCCCCCAGAATGGTATCCTTTTACTTCCTAATCTCTGGGCAGATGAAGAAGAAAAAGGATATAGGACCAGGGCAGGCCTTGAAACTAACACTTGGCAGCAGCAGTAACTATCAATGGGGCTCCAGCAATGCTTCTCAATGTATAGCCCATAATCTACTTGCGTCAGAATCCTCTGACCCTCGGTTTGGAAATGGGATCCAGGAATCTGCATTGTATTTATTTATTTTTTCATGGAAAGGCATTTTATTTTAGATATAGCAGAGTGTATATATCAATCCAAAACTCCTAATCTATCCCTCCCCCCGCCTTCCCCTCTGGTAACCTTAAATTCATTTTCTAAGTCTGTGAGCCTGTTTCTGTTTTGTAAATAAGTTCATTTGTATCATAGGAATCTGCATTTTAAAGAGATCTTTGGAGGTTCTGATGCAAACTAAAGCTTGACAGCCACTATTTTAAAAGTTCCCAGATCTATGTGTAGCCTCTCCCAAACTCTTAGCAGCATCCATAAATTATTTGCCTAATCAACGTTCTATCCCTACTGTGATTCTCAGACATATATTTTCATCAGTTTGTTCTCCCGCCTGGAGAGAAAAGCAGAGAGAGCATAATATTTCAGTGTAGGTATATGGTCTATAACTGAGAATTTGCCAATATATCTTAAATGTTAACCAAGACGAAAACTGATTGATGCATAATTCATTAGTGGAACTAGCAGACCAAAATGTTTTTCATAATTTAACAAATGACATAAACTATTAAAAATTGTAAAAGAGACAGTGTTGATTTATGCAGATTGATCCTGGCTGTGAATAAATATAGTACAAAAGGAAAATAACATTGTATCTCTCTGCCAAACTACTAATAACAAGCAACTTATCTGGGGAATGGAAAACACACTTCCTCGAAATTGAAAAAATTTAAAACAGTTCTAAAGGGGAAAACAAAGCAGAAGTCTGAGAGCAAATTTCAGATTGGTGTTTTTCATTAACAATTAAAATAAATAAATGTTAACAGCAGTCTGAATTATTACCCTAAATTAAAAAGAAGAAAATTTCAGTTTTATTAATATTTTCATATGTAACAATCTTTTCCTTTCTTCACTTTGAATTTCAAATGTGAATTATTTTTGTAATCCATAATCAACCCACTAGGTGACTTTCTCTGAGAGAAGACAAATAGGTTGTCTTAGTAATTTTTAACTATGTAAGTATTACCAAGTAAATCTATCATGTAAAAATTAAAATAACATTACTACCCACCTCCTAGAGTAATGGAAATAAAAACAAAAATAAACAAATGGGACCTAATGAAACTTCAAAGCTTTTGCACAGCAAAGGAAACCATAAACAAGACCAAAAGACAACCCTCAGAATGGGAGAAAATATTTGCAAATGAATCAATGGACAAAGGACTAATCTCCAAAATATATAAACAGCTCATGCAGCTCAATATTAAAAAGACAAACAACCCTATCAAAAAATGGGCAGAAGACCTAAATAGACATTTCTCCAAAGAAGACATACAGATGGCCAAGAGGCACATGAAAAGCTGCTCAACATCACTAATTATTAGAGAAATGCAAATCAAAACTACAATGATGTATCACCTCAGACAGGTTAGAATGGGAATCATCAGAAAATCTACAAACAACAAATGCCGGAGAGGGTGTGGGGAAAAGGGAACCCTCTTGCACTGTTGGTGGGAATGTAAATTGATACAGCCACTATGGAGAACAGTATTGAAGTTCCTTAAAAAACTAAAAATAGAACTACCATATGACCCAGCAATCCCACTACTGGGCATATACCCAGAGAAAACCATAATTCAAAAAGATACGTGCACCCCAATGTTCATTGCAGCACTATTTACAATAGCCAGGTCATGGAAGCAACCTAGATGCCCATCAACAGATGAATGGATAAAGAAGATGTGGTACGTATATACAATGGAATATATCTCAACCATTAAAAGGAATGAAATTGGGTCATTTGTAGAGACGTGGATGGACCTAGAGACTGTCATACAGAGTGAAGTAAGTCAGAAACAGAAAAACAAATATCGTATATTAATGCATGTATGTGGAATCTAGAAAAATGGTACAGATGAACCGGTTTGCAAGGCAGACACAGAGACACAGATGTAGAGAACAAACATATGGACACCAAGGGGGGAAATGGGGGGGGGTGTGGTGGGGGGGAGGGTAGGATGAATTGGAAGATTGGGATTGACATGTATACACTGATATATGTAAAATAGATAACTAATAAGAACCTGCTGTATAAAAAAATAGATGTAATTAAAAAATAATAATATTAGTGAAAAAGCTAAAGTCCCCTTTGACCACATCCCCAGGTAATCCAGTTCCTCCTTCCTCTCTCCAGAGATGAGCACTGATATCAGTTTGCAGTGTATTCTTCCAGATCTTGTTCTTTGTGTTTACATGCATGTACATGGACCCATGAAAAGCATTCAGAATTGTTTTGAGCATTTTTACATAAATAGTATCATACTGGATACATTCTTCTACAACTTGATTTTTTTTCACCAGCTGTGCCTTAGAGCACTCTTCCCATGTTTAGTAGTAGCAGCTTTGTGCCAATTGTTGTTCCAAATACTGATACATATTCTCTAATTTAATCCTCACAGCAACCCCTTGAAGTGGGTACTATTATCATCATCTCACAAACTGAAGCACAGAGGTGAAGAAACAAGCTTCCACAGTCACACAGCTTGTAGTTGATGTAGAGTTAAAAATTATAGCCCCAAATATTTTACATTACTCTTGACCAAAATTAAGTTGAGACAAGAAAACATCAGCTTCTCAACATTACTAATTATTAGAGAAATGCAAATCAAAACTACAATGAGGTATCACCACACACAAGTCAGAATGGCCATCATCAAAAAGTCTACAAATAATAAATGCTGGAGAGGGTGTGGAGAAAAAGGAACCCTCTTGCACTGTTGGTGGGAATGTAAACTGACACAACCACTATGGAGAACAGTATGGAGGTTCCTTAAAAAACTAAAAATAGAACTACCAGAGGACCCAGCAATCCCACTACTGGGCATACATCTGGAGAAAACCACACTTCGAAAAGATACTTGTACCCCAATGTTCATTGCAGTATTATTTATGATCGCCAAGATATAGAAGCAACCTAAATGTCCATCCACAGATGAATGGATAAAGAAGATGTGGTACATATATACAATGGAATATTACTCAGCCATAGAAAAGAATGAAATAATGCCATTTGCAACAACATGGGTGGACTTAGAGATTATCATACTAACTAAAGTAAGCCAGAGAAAGACAAATATTATATGATATCACTTATATGTGGAATCTAAAAAAATGATACAAATGAACTTATTTACAAAACAGAAACAGAGTCACAGACTTAGAAAACAAACCTGTGGTTACCAAAGGGAAAAGGTGGGGGAGAGGGATAAATTAGGATGTTGGGATTAACATATACACACTCTATATATAAAACAGATAATCAGCAAGGACCTACTGTATAGCACAGGGAACTATACTCAATACTCTGTAATAACCTATATGGGAAAAGAATCTGAAAAAGAATAGAAATATGAATATGTATAACTATATCACTTTGCTGTACACCAGAAACTAACACAATATTGTAAATCAACTATACTCCAATATAAAATAAAAAATTTTTTAAAAAAAGACAACATCAGCTTCAATAGCAGGAGCCTTCAGATGAAAGTGCTTTCTGAATACAATGCAATGAATTAACAATTAGACTTTTTTTTTGCTAGGTAGGAAGGAAGGTTAGTAAATATTTAAATTCCAGTCATCATAAAGGTGAAATAAATCTATAATTATTTTCAATATTGACAGCATGCATTTTAAATTGTTAGTCTGTTTGTTATAAAAGGCAAAGAGCTTTAATAAAGCCAAGGACTTTGACTTATAACCTTGAGATCATGAATGCTTATTAAATATAAAAATACACATTTGTCAGAATGTTTATTATAGAAACTGTCACCCTGACCTCATGATGATTTTCCCACTGACTCTGACTCCATTGATCTGGTTCTAATGAACTCAACGAGTGCAGACCCACTTTAAATTAGGAGCATAGCTACAGGCATCCTTCCATTTAAAAATTTATTTTATGAGTAAAATAAAATGACTCCAACATATTAAATTAAAATCACAATGCAGAGTCTTCATTGTCTTCAACGTTGAAGAGCTGTTTCCAAACACAGACAGTCTGACTCCAGAGCTAAAACTGTTAACCACTACACAATGACACAATGATATCTACCTCACTCTTTTTACTTGTTGTGTAATATACCACGGAATGAATTACCAGTTTATTTGACCACTCACCTACTAGTAGTCATTGACGTGGTTTCTAATACTTTGTAATTCATAATAGTGCTGGAAGTACAGTGTGCCCTTTTTTTTTTTTTTTTTTTTTTTTTTTTTGCGTTACACGGGCCTCTCACTGCTGCGGCCTCTCCCGCTGCGGAGCACAGGCTCCAGACGCGCAGGCCCAGCGGCCATGGCTCACGGGCCCAGCCACTCCGCGGCATGTGGGATCTTCCCGGACCGGGACACGAACCCGTGTTCCCTGCATCGGCAGGCGGACTCTCAACCGCGCCACCAGGGAAGCCCCAGTGTGCCCAGTTTTCTACATGCCTCCTTGTGCTGCTACACAAGTATTTCTCCAGAGCTGTGGTCCTCCACGTGTGGTCCCCAGACCAGTGTAATTGCCATCAGCTGGAATTTATTAGAACTGCAGTCTCAGGTATGACCCCATGCATTCTGAATCAGAAACTCTGGGGCTGAAGCCTGGCAATCTGTGTTTTACACTTAAAATTGAGAATCGTCTCACTAGAGATACAGATAGTACAACTGCTGGAACACAGGAAACCCCTTATTTGAATGTCAAAAATTAAACCTCCCCAAAGAAACAAATGTAAAGATGAAATGTCAGAAACATTAGGATTTTAATCTGACTTTTTGGGAATCTCTTCCCGGAGTTAGGACTCCATTAAACTTATTTTAAAAAGAAAAAAATCAAGACTGGGGCTTCCCTGGTGGCGCAGTGGTTGGGAGTCTGCCTGCCAATGCAGGGGACACGGGTTCAAGCCCTGGTTCGGGAAGATCCCACATGCCATGGAGCAACTAAGCGCATGCACCACAACTACTGAGCCTGCATGCTACAACTACTGAAGCCCACGCCCCTAGAGCCCGTGCTTCGCAGCAAGAGAGGCCACCACAATGAGAAGCCCAGACACCGCAGCAAAGAGTAGCCCCCGCTCACCACAACTGGAGAAAGCCCAAGCACAGCAATGAAGACCCAACACAACCAAAAATTAATTAATTAATTAATTTTACAAAAATAAATAAATGTAGCATGGTATCCTGGATGGAATCCTGGAACAGAAAAAGGACATTAGGTAAAAACTAAGGAAACCCGAATGAACGGGTGGAGTTTCGTTAATAGTACTGTACCTGTGTTGGTTCCTTAGTTGTGAAAAACATATTGTGGAAATGTCAGACGTGAAAAATAGGAGAAACTGGGTCAGGGGCACATGGCAACTCTGTACTACCTTCACAACTTCTCTGTAAATTTAAAACTATTCTAAAATAAAAGTTTATATTTAAAAATAAAATTTTTTTAAAATCAAGACTAATTTCAGAACTCAAATATGTTATCTAACAAAGCATGGAATTAGAAAAGTAAATTTGAAATTAAAATTTATATTCAAAAATTCATATAATGATAAGACGATCTAGAAAGATTATATTCTGAGAAGGTCTGACACATGAAGAGAAATAGCCCACAAAAGTTAAACATCTTTTCCAAGTTCACTGGACTGGTTAGAAGCACAGTGATGATGAGAGCTTTGAACCTTAGCCCTAGACCAGCACGCCAGACATTGTGGCACTCAGTATCATGCTTTAATCAAAGAGACTCCTTAAGAAAGATTTTACCACAAACTTAGAAAAACTTAATATGTAGATTATCCTGAAAATAATTTAGAAAGGAATAAAAACTGGTGCTTATTCTAGAAGAATGACACCAAAACCAAATGATTCCCATATAAGGAAGATGTTACCCAAAAAGTACCCAAGTAAAGCTAATCATGAACCTCCTCAATGAGATTCTCGCTGTCTTATAATTTTGACAGTTTTTATTGCAAAATTAAATGTTTATTGATGTGTAATATTATAAACGAAAGGAAAATTCTAAAATGTACCTACATCTCTAATACACTTTCTTCGCATTTCTGTGCAATCTATCTATTCCCTATACATATACATTTATTTTTATCAAGTTGCAATTCAGGGCACACAAGTGTTCTGCATTTTTTTATCTTAAAATATTTGGTAAGCATTCTTCCATATGTCAATGTTACTACATAATATTCATAGTTGATTTATAGCTGTCCAGTAGCCTATGACATATGCCATAATTTACTTGGACATATTTTTGGATCTGTAACTGGTCTCATATTTGTTTTATATTGTAAACAATGCTACAATAAAGTTCTTACTATACATATATTTTCCTTTCCACTTTTGAATTATTTCCTTTGGCTAAATTCCAAAGAACAGACTATAGAGTTCTGAGCATGGATATATTTATGGTTCTTGACCTGAAATACCAAACCCACTCCTCAATGTTTCAGCAGAATTTTCACTGGAACCCCAACAAAAGTTTCACACCAAGTACTCATTCCGGGGGGGTGGGGGGAAATTAAATCAGGTTAGTGTTATGGGTCTAATTTAAATGGGCTAATATTCATAGTTTTCCTTATTTGAAGCCTGGTTTCTTTTAAACTAAAAGAAACTTTTAGACTAAAATGCCAAGTAATATTATAATTTTAGACTAAAAGAAACCAGACTTCAAATAAGGAAAATTGCAACTATTAGCCCATTTAAACTAAGCCCCAAACACTAACCTGGATTCACGCTCTCAATTATTTACATTTCACTGGAGCTCAATACCAAGACTCCTTCTTAGCAACGTAAGAAAATATAAATATAAAATGGATATACAATATCTGACTTTAAGAGCTTATAAAGTAGTATAAAATTTGATTAATTTACTTGGAAAAGCTTCATTTCTCAATTTTTCCACCTGCTAAATGGGAGGAAACATATTTACCTATCTTGGAGAGGGAATGTAAATAAAAATGAGATGAGACTGGTAAGTAAATACTCTTACTTTATTAAAATGCAGACTGATTACTTTTAAGAAATGTAAGTCTAATTTCTACAAAGAAGACATACAGATGGCCAATAGGCACATGAAAAGATGTTCAACATCAAATTATTAGAGAAATGCAAATCAAAACTACAATGAGGTATCATCTCACTCTGGTCAGAATGACCATCATTAAAAAGTCTACAAATAATAAATGCTGGAGAGGATGTGGAGAAAAGGGAACCCTCCTACACTGTTGGTGGGAATGTAAATTGGTACAACCACTATGGAGAATAGTATGGAGGTTCCTCAGAAAACAAAAAATAAAACTACCATATGATCCAGCAATCCCACTCCTGGGCATATATCCTGAGAAAACTCTAGTTCAAAAAGATACATACACCCCAATATTCATAGCAGCACTATTTACAATAGTCAAGACCTAGAAGTAACCTAATGTCCATTAACAGATGAATTGATAAAGATGTGGTATATATATATATATATATATATATATATATATATATACACACATATATATATATATGTGTATGTATACCCAATGGAATACTACTCAGCCATAAAAAAGCATGAAATAATGCAATTTGCAACAACATGGATGGACCTATAGATTATCATATTAAGTGAAGTAAGTCAGACAGAGTAAGACAAATATCATATGATATCACTTAAATGCAGAAACTAAAATATGATACAAATGAACTTATTTACAAAACAGAAACAGACCACAGACATAGAAAACAAATTTATGGTTACCAAACGGGAAAGGCAGGGACGGATAAATTAGGAGTTTGGGATTGACAGATACACACCACTGTATATAAAATAGATAAACAACAAGGAACTATTGTATAGCACAGGGAACTCTATTCAATATCTTGTAATAACCTATAATGGAAAAGAATGTATATATATATAACTGAATCACTTTGCTATACACCAGAAACTAACACAACATTGTAAATCAACTATACTTCAATGGGGACTTCCCTGGCGGTCCAGTGGTAAAGAATCCACCTTACAATGCAGGGAATATGGGTTCGATCTCTGGTCAGGGAACTAAGATCCCACATGCCACGGGGCAACTAAGCACACGAGTAACAACTACTGAGCTCACACGCCTCAACTAGAGCCCGCATGCTGCAAACTACAGAGCCCATGTGCTCTGGAGCCCATGCACCACAACTAGAGAGAGAAAACCCGCATGCCACAACTAGAGAGAAGCCTGTGACCCACAACAGAACATCCCACGTGCCGCAACTAAGATCCGACGCAGCCTAAAATTCAAAAAAGAAGATCAAATATAACCGGAAGCCATGGAATTGCCATCAGTGACAGGATGGTGGTCAGGTTCTGAGGTCAGGTTGCTTCTTTTTTTTTTCCCCCCCACAGGAAAAGCCCATTTTTATTACAGAATAACTTTAAATAAAATAAATTTAATGCATATCCAATTTTATAGGGGCTCCTGGTGAGTCAAAATCTTTCATCTGAGAAGAAAGATACGTTTTACACTATGACTCTTGCTTTCTCTTCAAGGAGCCCCCAAAATATGTTGTCCAGCTTGCGCAAATACTAAAATAAGTCCTGAACTGACTTAAGGAACCATTGCGTAAAATGTATTCTGTATCTTACATCATTGCCTCCATGTTCAAAGCTTAAAAGACGGACTCTTACAACGGACTCACAGACATAGAGAACAGACTTGTGGTTCCCAAGGGAGGGCTATATGGGAGGAATGGAGTGGGAGGTTGGGGCCAGCAGATGCAAACTAGTGTATAAAGAATGGATAAACAGCAAGGTCCTACTGTATTGCACAGGGAACTGTATTCAATATCCTAGGATAAACCATATGAAAAAGAATATTTTTAAAAAACGAATGTATATACATATATGTATAACTGCATCACTTTGCTGTACACATGAAACTAATACAACATTGTAAAATCAACTACACTTCAATAAGAATTAGAAAATGTAAAATTAAACAAGAGGGAATCCTAGGGAAGCTGAGGCTTATGCCCCTGGGAGTTAAGACACCCTGTTTTGCTCTCTTGCTGCAGCTCCTGTCCCCACTGTCCTGAGCAGCCAGTTTGGACAGCGTCTGGTGGTGGTGGCAGGGGAGCTGATGGTCAGTGCGGGCATGGATAGCCTCCTTCTCACAGAAGGTCTACCACGTGTATGTCGCCATTGGTATCATCTCCGGTAAGTGTTTCTCCTGTGCTCACACGTTCTCCAGAGACTTAGTTTCTAGAACAACGGAGGAGAAGGAGGGAATCAACTCCAAAGTGTATTTCTTTCTCCTTTTCTCTTTTTTCTTTAAAATTAATAATGCCCCAGATCAACGGTTAGGTTGTTTCTTTTTAAAATAGCTGAAGCTGGTTCATATTACTTGCAATCCAAAGAGTCCTAAGTTAGAAAAGGTCTAAATGTAGAAGTCTATCATTAGGGATCATGAAACTATTCCGGCAGTTCTCACAGGCTGCAAGGCCAGGAAATGAGTATGGTCCAGCTGGCTGTCAAAAGCTGGGACTTCAAATAGCCAACAGGTGTTACAAATTGAAATGCTGACCTAGACCAAGTTCAGGCCTCCCTCAGAAACAATCTTCCAGAACCAGAAAGGGCCTGGGTTCAGGCTGACAGTCATATATTCCGAAGGGATTTATCTCCAGAGTGAAGTTCATCATTTACTTATTCAACAAATATTTTTTTATGTACCTTGTATGAATCAGACCCTGTGTTAGGTGCTGGTAGTAAAATGGTGAACAAGACAGAAAAACAGCCTCTGTGTTCATGGAGCCTGTATTCTAGTGAAGGAAAAACAAAAAAAAAGTAGTTGGGAGGGATAAATTGGGAGATTGGGATTGACATATACACACTACTATATGTAAAATAGATAACTAATGACCTACTGTATAGCACAGGGAACTCTACTCAATACTCGGTAGTGGCCTATATGGGAAAGAAGAGTGGATATATGTATATGTAAAACTGAATCACTTTGCTGTACACCTGAGACTAACACAACATTGTAAATCAACTACACTCCAATAAAAATTTTTTAAATAAGGAAATAAAGAAAGTAAAATTGTGGTTAAGTGCTAAGAAAAAATAAACAAGAAGCTAAGATGGAAAAACAATGGGAGAATCTGTTTTAACTATGATGGTTAGGGAGGCCCTGGCTGAGAAGCTGGAAGCTAAACTGAGAACTGAAGGTCACGAAGGGACAATTCTGTGAAGGTCAGCAAGGAACATTTCAGGCAAAGGGAACAGCATGAGGTAGAAAAGAGCTCGATGTGTTCCAGAAACTGGTGCAAGGCCCTGGTTGGATTATAATGAAAGAGGGGGTCAAGGTGCATCAGACGTAACGAAATAGGCAGAAGCCAGATCATGTAGCAGTTTGTAGATCGTGGAAGGAATTTATATTTTATTCTAAATATAAAGAAAGGATATTGAGGGTGTTTAGCTAAAGAGTGACATTTTTAAGCAGATTGGTGTTACGTGGAAAGAGATTGGAAGGAAATAGAAGCAGGGAGTTCTGTTAGGAGGCTATAGCAGTGGTCCAGATAGGGGATAATGGTTTGGACAAAGAATGTGGCAGCAGAGATGGAAAGACGTGGAGAGATTCAAGTCAAATTTTGGAGACGAACTATAAGAATATTCTGTAATTAAATAGTAAGTAGCTTTAAAAGCATGGAGAAGAGAGGACCACCTCCAAGCATTGTGTTGAAGTAGAAAGGAGGCTTAACACCTTCTCATTTTACAGAAAAGGAACAGAGGCCCAAAGGATTGCAATGATTTGTTCCCAGGTACTTGGCTGATCAATAGCAGAGCCAGGGGGCTTCCCTGGTGGCACAGTGGTTGAGAGTCCGCCTGCCGATGCAGGGGACACGGGTTCGTGCCCCGGTCCGGGAAGATCCCACATGCCGCGGAGCGGCTGGGCCCGTGAGCCATAGCCGCTGGGCCTGCGCGTCCAGAGCCTGTGCTCCGCCACGGGAGAGGCCACAGCGGAGCCAGGATCCAATCGCAGTGTCGTGGCCTTCAGCCTAGTGGTCTCATTTCCCTCCCTTCTCCCAGAGCAGCCAAAGCACCCTCGGGGCCCCAAGCAGGGGAGTCAGAGCAGGGTGCTTGCAGAATGCCACATTCATGGCATGTATCATCCTCTCCATCCTCATACCTCTGGATGCCCTGGTCGTGGGGAGGCCTAATGGGTCCCTGCCCACCACTGTAGACAAAATCAGAGCACTCAGTCTTTGACATGGACATGGAATACAATGATGATGGTGATGACCAACTTTAGTTCCTTTAACTTAACGCTTTGCACATACCAGGTCATTTAAATGCTTACAACCACAATTTGAGATAGATACTATTATTACACTTATTCCCACATCAGTAAAACAAGACACAGCGAAGCTAAATGAGCTGTTCCCTAAGCCACAAGCAGATCACGCATTGTCCCTCGGGCTGTCCAGCTCCCACACCCAGCCCTGAGCTGGGGAGGCTTCAGGCTTCTTGTTGCTCTCACAGCATCTGTTCTGTTTTACTCATATTACCTGCTGTGTAGTGGTGATATTTTCCTTTTTAGCTACATGCCAGGAAGTTTTCAGTGGATGATTATATGGGAATAATTAGTCTTTATGTAAGCACTGCCTTGCAGGATATGAAAGACATAACTTGCAGGCAGCCAGAGAACCCAGGAGGATGCTTGTAATCACCAGGTTTCATTCTCTCCAGGAGTCATTATGGAGTTCAACCACAAATCACTACTTCAATAGGGTTTACACACCTTAGCTTCTTCTCAAAATTATAATAGCAATTTTCTAGGGAAAGATTATGGATGAAGGGGCAGACATCCTGTGGTTCTCTTTCCATGCAGGAGGTTTCTCATCAGGAGTGGAAGTCAGATGCCATTTCCTCGGGAATCAATGTCGTGGTCTAGCCAGAGCCCTCAGAGCCACGGGACACTGGGGCTGGGAGGGACCTTACAGAGTCTTAATTTCTTAACTCAGGCTCTTTTGTTTATGTATAACAGGAGCTGACTTCAAACCACCTAAAGCAGAAAAGGAGATTGGGGCATTTCATGGCCCCAAGAAAGGAAGTGCAAGCAGGCCTCAAGTAGGACTAATGCCTGGAAATGAAAGTTATCAGCATTCTCTCCTCTTGTTCACCAGAAGCTCAGTGGTGAACGTAATTACAAAGGTAACAGCAAATCTTCAAAATATGTGTGCACAAACTTCCCCAAAACCCTCACTACCTCACCATCCCCCACTATCACCTCTGCCACTCTTCAAGCCTGGAGACTACTCTGGTTGCCTACTGCTGTGTAACAACTACTCCCAAAAGTTAGTGGCTTAAAACATCAATCATCTTATTAAATTTCATGATTTCATGGGTTGGGAGTCCAGGCAGGACTCAGATGAGTAATTCTTCCTTTCCATGTGGTTTCAGTGGAGGTCACTTGGTGGTAGCCAGCCAGCAGGTGGGCTTGTGTAAGGGCCCAAGTCAGCTCCACTCAAAGGTCTGGCGTCTTGGTAGTGTTGGCTGGAAGGCTGACCTCAGCTGAGACTGTCAGCTGAGCACCTACCCATGGCCTCTCCGGCACGGTAAACTTGGAGAAGTCAAATTTCTTACATGGCAGCTCAGGGCTCCCCAGAAACCCAGGTGAAAGCTGCAAGGCTTCTTTTGATCCAGTCTCAGAAGTCTCAGAGCAACACTGCTACCACATTGTATAGTGAAACAAGCCAGCTCGAATTCAAGGAGGAGCGAATTAGATTCCACCTCTCAATAGGATTATTAATTAATTTGTGGCCTTCTTCGATCTCCCACAGACAGGTTGCTAGGCAAGCTTCCACAATACTTAAATAGTTACTGCTTGCTTACATCCAAGGGGTAAGATGAATGAGAAGTGGAAACAAACATCTGATCAGTGGTTTAGGGGTACTCAGCAGATGTGCTGTGATGTGTCTTCTCCTCTAGGTGGCTCAGGTGAGAGACCTGGCGCCCATCAATCCTGCTCAGTTCACCAGCGGGAAGCAGGTTTGAAGAAATGATGAGGAGGGGCTTCCCTGGTGGCGCAGTGGTTAAGAATCCTCCTGCCAACGCAGGGGACACGGGTTCAAACCCCGGTCCAGGAAGATCCCACATGCCGCAGAGCAACTAAGCCCGTGCACCACAAGTACTGAGCCTGCGCTCTAGAGTCCACAAGCCACAGCTACTGAGCCCTCATGCTGCAACTACTGAAGCCTGCATGCCTAGAGCCCGTGCTCTGCAACGAGAAGCCACTGCAATGAGAAGCCCACACACCGCAACGAAGAGTAGCCCCCGCTCGCCGCAACTAGAGAAAGCCTGTGCACAGCAACGAAGACCCAACACAGCCAAAAATAAATAAATAAAATAAATTTTAAAAAAAGAAGTGATGAGGGAAGGATTATATGTAAAGAGAAGATAAGAATATTATACCTACTTCCTAGGGTTGTGAAGACTGAATAGATTTATATATGCAAAGTGCATAGAACAGTGCCTGGCACACAGTACACTCCCTATTAAAATTCTTCATCATCATCATCACTACGCATGATGAGCCACAGGAAAACACTTCCTCACCTCAGCTGGACATCAAAATTTAAGTCCTCAGAGGCTAATTTTTCAGGATTATAATAGAAAGCAAAGGAAGAGAAAGAAATGTGGTTTACAACATTTGACTCCATTTGTATGCAAATTATCAATGGTCATACATCCAGGATTCTCAAAGTTATTGTTTTATTTTAACGTGTTATCTAAGCTCTCAGGTGCCTGTCCCTACATGAATCACAGAAATGATCATATCACATAAAAAGTTGGTGATGACTGTGACCATTTTGTGACACTGACCACTTTTCTTTCAGTTCCCAGAGTCCAGGCTTCCCCTCTACCAGCCATCAACAGCTAGGGCTGGCCTGATGTCAAACCTTATCTCCGTCAGTAAGATGAAGTTTCTGCTTCTAAGAAAGTGAACTTACTGGGCTCCATCTTTAGGTTTTCAAGGCCTCACAACCTCCCAGGTGCCTTGGCATCGATATTCATTTCTATTAAAAAGACCACTGGTGTGAAAAAGCTTGTGTAGTACTTTTATGTAACTCAGGGTACACTGATCCGGCAGCACACCTGGAGCTGAGTCTAGTATGCTACTAGGATGGTTCCTTGAAGCTTGGACGGAATAATGACCTCCAGAAAATGAGGAAATGCCTTGGCACAGTGCTGATAGGATCAGAAGCCTCGGGAAAGTGGGGAACAATATATTACATGAGACCTGAAAACCCACCAATTGACTATAACCCAGGACAGCCCAGAGACACTCCCTTCATTAAGACAACAAAGAATGCATTGCTGAGAGGGACCCTGAAATATTTGAAAAGCTTGGTTTAGCTGTCCTCTGAAGGTCACTGTTAAAAATGGGAGAGGGCTTCCCTGGTGGCGCAGTGGTTGAGAGTCCCCCTGCCGATGCAGGCGACACGGGTTCGGCCCCGGTCCGGGAGGATCCCCGGCTGGGCCCGTGAGCCATGGCCACTGAGCCTGTGCGTCCGGAGCCTGTGCTCCGCAACGGGAGAGACCACAGCAATGAGAGGCCTGCGTACCGCAAAAAAAAAAAAAAAGGAGAATCTACCATTGAGCTGGACTCCATAGAGCAAGTAGAACTAAGAGGATTATGGAATGGCAAATGGCAGTGCTTAATTATCAGAGGCAAGACGGGTGTAATTATTATACTGGCCAGCAAGACTTGGAGTGGCAGTCGGGATGCCTTGAACACCAGGTATCTGTAGCAATCATAGTGTTGCAAGGAGTGCTGATAAATGGAGAGCAGACCAGAGTACTACTTAACTTCCATAACCAATAAAATGAAAGACCCAGAGAGCAGAAACCTGTGTACGTTGCAATAAGGCAAAACCATGGTCCCTCACCTATTTTCTAAATCTAAATCAGTATAGAAGCCCAGGACCGACGGATTTAAGAGGAGGCTAGGTCCAGTTGAGGAAGGTATCAACAGCAACACTGTGAGTATAGAAAGTATTTCCCCAAACCTACCCTCAGAGGTGCATGTGTCCATTTGCTAGGGTAACTATATACTGGGGAAAGAGGAATATCTAGGTCTGTGCTACCTGAAATGCAATCACATTCCTATAGATAGAGCAGGGATAGAGGGTGTATGGAGGCCAGAAGATAGATGGAATTTTATTTGTAATGTATAATTGGGATTGATATTCATAATAGCTGGCAGAACTTCATATTGATTCCCTGACCTGTGGAATTAGAGCCAGAATGATAGGAAGAGTTATATGAGTGCTTATTCCTACACCTAGCCAAGATAATAAACCAGAAGCAATGTCACATCTCAGGTGGAACTGCAGAACTTAGAACCATCGCCAAAGACTTAAAGCATGTAGGAGTGTCGATCCCCATCAAGTCACCTGACTGTCCCCAGCAAAAACCAGGTAGGTCACGACAGAGGACAGCAGACTACCACAAACTTAACAGGGTGATGACCCAAATTTCAGCTGCTGTATCAGACATAGTATTTCACTAGAACAGATCAACACAGCCTCTGGCATTTGGTATATGGCCATTGATCTGGCAAGTATATTCTTCTCAATTGTTATCAGGAAGGAAGATCAAAAGAGGTTCTTTTTTTTTTTAACATCTTTATTGGAGTATAAGTGCTTTACAATGGTGTGTTAGTTTCTGCTTTATAACAAAGTGAATCAGCTATGCATATACATATAGCCCCATATCTCCTCCCTCTTGCGTCTCCCTCCCACCCTCCCTATCCTACCCATCCAGGTGGTCACAAAGCACCGAGCTGAGCTCCCTGTGCTTTGCGGTTGCTTCCCACTAGCTATCTATTTTACGTTTGGTAGCGTATATATGTCCATCCCACTCTCTCACTTTGTCACAGCTTACCCTAACATGAGAAGGAAGAACAGGGCTTCCCTGGTGGCGCAGTGGTTGAGAGTCCGCCTGCCGATGCAGGGGACACAGGTTCGTGCCCCGGTCCGGGAAGATCCCACATGCCGCGAAGCGGCTGGGCCCGTGAGCCGTGGCCGCTGAGCCTGCGCATCCGGAGCCTGTGCTCCGTAATGGGAGAGGCCACAACAGTGAGAGGCCCGCATACCGCAAAAAAAAAAAAAAACCTTTGAGTTGAGTTAAATTAAGGAAGGAACGTTTGGAAAGGGGGGCTATAGAAAGTTAGACATGAGTATCAGAGGGGATCAGAGGGAGTTATGGAATCTAACTTAAGTTTGAAGATCCCAGGATAGCTGATTTGTGCTTTGATTCCTGTTCAGAATTTTGAAAGGTAGCTGTATCACGGATGTGTCCTTTCCATAAGTGCATGGGGTGGAGGCAATAGAAATAGACCCAGGGATAACACAGATATTGGAATTAGCCAACAAGGACTTTAAAGTAGGCACGTATCTGATATACTTATACTTTGGAACAGTGGCAAATAGCTTAGCCAGTTGTTCAGAAACTAGAAAGGGGTGAGACTGAGAGATAAGAGACAACGAAGTCCAGAGAAAAGGCATGTGGATAAACCTATGGAAGTGTACAGATCTTTGTATTTCTCACTAATGCCCATTGGAGAGCACCATTTCTGGAGACACATGCTCCATGCTGGCAGGGATGAGTTCTCTGTGGGGTCAAAAAGACAGCTTCCCTCACCAAGGCTGGTCTGCTATTCACCATTAGAAGCTGACCTGCTAGCAAAAATGCCTGACACAGAGCCCTCTATAAGGCAGCATCCACTTAGCAGACTTGAGAGCCTCTTAGTTGCATGGGACCACTTCTACCCTAAAAGTGGCTGTGATTTGCCCATAGTAGAATTGACATACTCTGGATAGGGGTTTGCCCTCCTACCCACAGTCCCTTTGCTAACCCTACCAACCAAATATTTACAGTATGTCTGATCTATCTGCATGGTATCCTGCACAACATTGCCTCAGATCAAGAACCCCAAACTTATGATAAAGAAGTCAGGCTGGGACTTCCCTGGTGGCACAGTGGTTAAGAATCCGCCTGCCAATGCAGGGGACACAGGTTCGGTCCCTGGCCCGGGAAGATCCCACATGCCGCGGAGCAACTAAGCCTGTGTGCCACAACGACTGAGCCTGCGCTCTAGAGCCCACGAGCCACAACTACTGAGCCCACGTGCCACAACGACTGAAGCCCATGTGCCTAGAGCCTGCGCTCCACAGCAAGAGAAGCCACAGCAATGAGAAGCCCGTGCACCGCAACAAAGAGTAGCCCCCGCTCGCCGCAACTAGAGAAAGCCTGCGCAGAGCCATGAAGACTTAACACAGCCAAAAATAAATAAATAAATAAGTAAAATTAAAAAAAAAAAGAAGTCAGGCTAATGTGTACATGGCTATGGGATCTTCTGGTCTTACCACCACCTATTACAACGATATAATGGCTTGTTTGAGCTGAGCTAAGGCATCAGCTCAGGGGCACTCTCCTGTGGGGCTGGAGCAATGCCATCCAAAATGCTGCCTATGTGTCAAACCCATGGTTGACATAATAGCTAGAATACACAGGTAGAGGAATTAAGAAATAGAAATCGTGTGGCCTCTTTTACCACATTTGTAACCGAGCAGGACCCTATGAGGCCTTCCCAGAAGAGACCCTCACCCATGTCCTCCACTGGCCTTTTGTCTGTGGAAAAATTTAGCCAAAGAATAAATTTAATCAGAGAAGTGAAAAATGAAGAAAGAAAGGAAAACAGTCAAGCAAGACAAAAGAATAATACTTTAGCCATTAAACAAAGTCAAGGACCTTTAGTTCTTCCTCAAGGACTATAGATAATATTCTGAGCCATGTCCTTTGAGCTGATTTGCAGGTACTGAAATCCCCACCAGGTGGAAGAAGTTAACTGTATGCTGCCCACAAGCACCCAGACCCCAGATGGGTTGAAACAGAGGTTGATGAAGCTGATTCCCACTTACCTCACCCCCAGCCCACCAGAAGAATGTCCTCGAGCTGATCACACCCTGCTCCTTGAACACTGTAAGACCCCTCACTACCCCCTCCAGGCTGGGACACAGTTTTGAGGGCCTTAGCCCGCTGTGGCCCCCTTTGCCTGGCAAAGCAATAACACTCTTCTTTTCTACTTCACCCAGAACTCTCTCTCCGTGATTCTATCAGCACTCGTGAACAGAGGCTGAGTTTCGGCAACATATTCACAGTGACCCATTTATAGAATTTGCATTTCCTCACCCTGTAAACCTAGGTTCTTCTAAAATGTACATCCTGATTCCCTGGGTTGGAAATGAGGAGACACAGTCAAGTTCCTCTGACTTTGAACCTGAGACTACCTCTTGGTCATTTTAGGCTCCTCCTGCCTGTGGATTAACAGACGAAGAAAGGAGATACTCTACTGGTGGAGATAATTAACCCTGATTACCGTGAAGAGCAAGGATTTCTACCATACTATGGGAGCATGTAGGGGTATGTCTGGAATCTAGAAGATTCACCAGAGAATCTCCTGTAGCGTTAATCAACTATGATATTGTGAATGGACAATTACAAAAACCATGGCTGGACAAGGGTAAATCAGATAAGAGCTCAATTCCTCAGGGATGAATGTCTGGGTTATCCCACCAGGTAAGCAACCTATACCAAAAAAAAAATATGATACAAATGAACTTATATACAAAACAGAG
Organism: Delphinus delphis; assembly: GCF_949987515.2. NCBI lineage: Eukaryota > Metazoa > Chordata > Mammalia > Artiodactyla > Delphinidae > Delphinus > Delphinus delphis. The sequence continues at coordinate 43,465,050 of NC_082684.1, read as the reverse complement.
ATAGACACACAGACATAGAAAACAAAGTTATGGTTACCAAAGAGGAAAGCAGGGTAAGGAATAAATTAGGAGTTTGGGATTAACATATATACACTACAATATATAAAGTAGATAACCAACAAGGGCCTACTGTATAGCACAGGGACTATACTCAAAATTTTATAATAATCTATCAGAGAAAAGAATCTGAAAAAAATAGGTATATATGTATGTATAACCGAATCAATTTGCTATACACCTGAAACTAACACAACATTGTAAATCAACTATACTTCAATTAAAAAATAAAATAAAATAGAAAAAGAAAGAAAATAGTAAATGTCACAAGTCAGGGTTGTAGTTGTTTTTCCAGAGAGCTGGCTGATAAATGTTCATCAACACATTAATGCTTTCTTTCTGTCCTTCTTCACTCTCTCTGTGCCTTACATCTGCTTCCTCCAATTCCGTTACCAAATAATCTACTTGCACATGAGCCTTTGTATCAGGCTCTGCTTTCACAAGCGTCTCGGCTAAGACAAATATCTACCTCATAGTGTTGTTAGGAGATTTAAATAGGATCGTATTATAATATGACGATGGGGCTTCCCTGGTGGCGCAGTGGTTGAGAGTCCGCCTGCCGATGCAGGGGATACTGGTTCGTGCCCCGGTCCGGGAGGATCCCGCATGCCACGGAGCAGCTGGGCCCGTGAGCCATGGCCGCTGGGCCTGCGCGTCCGGAGCCTGTGCTCCGCAATGGGTGAGGCCACAACAGTGAGAGGTCCGCATACCGCAAAAAAAAAAAAAAAAAAAAATGTGATATAATATGACTATGGCCAAGACTGAACAGCCTAGACCTAGAAAAATGTGCCCACCTTAGATGGTTTTACTTTCCTCATTGTCTCTTAAGGACCATGAGACAAAAATACTTGGAAATTCAACTGCCAGACAGACTGAGGCAGGACAGGTGGGTGTTAGGATAGAAGAAGGGCTTCCTCCAGTCTGGTGCCTGGACAGGGTGACTTGGAGAGTTTGAGAGACAAATGTTCTGGCAGTGTCCTACAGAGGAAGGCTGGGCTTGCAGCATCTCTGGGCTGTTAGACTGTTCTATCCTTCTGGCTCCTCTGTTAAGTACTATGAAGCTTGAACTCCACCCCAACCCAGCAGTGGCCCAAAGAACCTGAGCTGATTCTTTGGTCCTGATGGAGGGCTAATTTTCAAGCATAGCATGTGACTGACTTTGAAACCCCTTCTGACTTTTTTTTCCCTGTTATGTAGGCATATGCCTCAGGAAAATGACTAGATGCGTATGTGTATATGTATGTGTTTTTAGGCTGAGTAAGCAAATTATATCCCTAAAGTTGCGTTGTCCAAAATGGTAGCCACTAGCCACATGTGACAATTTAAATTTAAATTAATTAAAAAGAAATAAAATGTTAAATTCAGTTCCATAGTCAACTAGCCACCTTTTAAGGGCTCAGTAGGAAGTAATTACAGGAGAAGTGACATCGAATCATCAAAATGGTGAAGATGATGTGAGTTGATGGATATTTTAACAATCCTTATTAAACCTAGCAGTAATCATCTTTGATATGTATGTGTATTAAATCATAACATTGCACACCTTAAATTCACAAAATGTTGCACATCAATTATCTCTCAAAGCCGGGGAGAAAAAGAAAAAGAAGTAATCAAGTGCTCAACAACCACACAGAGAGAGAATACTTCCATCATCACAAAATTATCTTGTACGGTGCTATGAAAGAGCTGTAGCACTTGGAACCCAGGTGTAGGGCATCAGGGAACAAACAAAGCTGAATGTATCAATGGGGAAGAGGTCTCTCCTCTCTATTCCCTGCACTTGGAACGCTGTTAACCAACCTCTGAACTCCCTTCTCCCACTGAAGCCCGGGAGAACTGCCCTGGCCCTCGGGACCACCAGCGACACCTTGTGGCAACAAAAGCAACAACCGTTAAAAAGATACCCTCTCCCTGGGGACCTGAATTGAGTTTCTGGTTTTCTGTCCTCTGAGCACATGTAACCAGAACCAGCCCATTATGCCTGAGAGAGATTATACATGTATTATCACTTCCCATGAGTGGTGACTATGCTAAATTTTTCACATGTATCTTCTCGTCTAATCAGAACAAGAACCTTATGAGGTGAATGTTTTTGGTATTATTCCCATTTTAGAGATGAGGTAGCTGAGGCTCAGGGAGACTGATTAATCTGAAGTCATTAGTGGTGGGACTAGGAAGAAGGCTGCTCTTGTGCTAGTCGATTGGATTTTCTAATCATGTAATTTGAGTATTAAAAGGAATGTGAAGGAACAAAAAAGGAATGTGACCATATTTATCCCCAAAATGGCACCATTGGATATAGCATGTACAAATACAGGGCACAGGAGGGATACTGCACGTGTAAGTTTTCTTTCTCCAAGCCTTCGTCTTCCGGGGGGTCTGCTTTCTCATTAAACTTTTATTATCCTCAGCAGTAAATCAGTCTTCCCTGTTCACAGACTCCTATCCTCAAATGAATGCATTCAAAGACTATACTTCAGCAAGACTGTACATTATAGGAAATAAATTCCATTAAATTTGAAATCATAAGTTTGCTACCAAGTTATATTACACCGTATTTATGAGAGTCAAAGCCTATCAGTGCTAGGTTCATACGGCAGCCATTTCAGAGCCTTTTTACAAATGTATAACAAAGGAACAAAATTATAGCATTACCTGCAAAGGTTTTTCAAGGTCTCCAACTGCCAATTTTTTTTTTTTTTTTTTTTTTTGCAACTCAGACATTGACTTCTGTTGCATGTCGAGTGTGCTTTTTGTGAGTTTCCACCACCTGTCAATCATTGAGTCCTTAATTAGGGCTCTTCCAAGGAGACTCTGACATCCCAGAGAGTGATGCTTCCACATGGCTCCTTGCCCTCTTTCCCAAATCAAACGCCGCGTCAGCAGACACGGTCAAAAGAGAAGCTTGCTACTTCTTGGGAGATGTTTTAAAGGGCAGATTTTTTAAGTGTGGGCGGGGGAAGTGGAGTGTGCGTTGGGAATGTTGAGTCGTCGGAAGCAGGGCAGTAGAAGCATGGGGCGCCTGAGAAAATGGCTTCCAGAGCCCCACTCCAGCCAGCAGCCGCTAAATGTTGTTCTGATGATTTTGTGAGGGTAAAAAAATGATAGGTGTTGCCTCCTGGGAAGTTGATGCTCAGCAAAAACAGAGCCGGACGCTGCTCAAAGGGCTTCCAGGCACCAGCTGGGTCTACAGCTACTCAGCTTCCCAACTTTCCTGACGAACCAGCATTTTTGTTTTGGGCAAGGACTGTTCCAAGTAGCCTCTGACTCAGAAAAGCCAATGAGAGCCAAGGGGAGGGATGTGAACAGAAGCAGAGGGCAGATGGAGCTAGCCAGATCGTGAGAGAGAATTGTCTGTAGTGGGAAGGACGTGGTGCTAGGACTCGATGCAGCCTGCTTTCTCATTTGAATGATTCCCTTGTTTCTGGAGGACACAGTGGTTACTGGAAAAGTCAAAGCAGTGGGTACCACCCCAGAGATGTGTGATCCTCACCCCAACAAGTCTTTTTAGAACGTTAACTCAACCAGCCCTTTCTCTCTCTCTCTCCATTTGTGGGAAATAGATGAGTGCCAACCTTCATCCCAGCGCTGTTCAACAACTCCATTGCCTGCATTGCTGTGGCCCTGCTGCTCCCAGGATTGGGAGGGGAGGGACAGGAGTCTTCCTGTCTCGGCATCACTGTGGCTGCCACCTCTTTGCCACTGCCTCTGATCTTCACGCTCACAGATATTTCTCCCCTTGACAGGCTTTTTCCCACCAAATGTGACAGTTCTCTCAGTCAATTTTAGATGTCCTAGAATCTTATTGGGGTCCTCAAAAACTAGGGTGACCATATCATTTGTGCCAAATTATTTATGCTTTTGAGGGTGAGGGGGCACTATTAATTAGTATGCCAGGGCAACAGGCGTAAACTGGGAATGTCTCAGACAAACCGACAGACATTCATCCTTGACTAAAAGAGTCCCTTTGAAGTGTGAGGTTTATAACCACCTCTGTGGGGACGCTAGGAGGGACAATGTATGGGACACCGCTTTGGGGTGCACACTTTGTCTGCTTTGGTGAGCTTCATTCTGAGCCCAGAAGCTTAGCCTAGTTCATCCGGGTGGCAGGGTGATTCCCTACCTTCCTGGAACTGTCTTCCTCTTCTCTGAGGAAATAGGAGGCCTTCGCCTTCCTGCCTTTGTCCAAGAGCCTATCCCTATCTGGGACCTTTCACCCCAGGGTCCCCTCTCCTTTCTCAGGGGGCCCAGCAACCCCCCAGGCAGGTAGCTCTCTGGTGGGCACGATTCCTACTGCTGGAACCACTGCGCCAGCTGCAGGGTGGCCCTGATTTCCAGATCCAGAAGGGGGTTACAAGATTTGTCACTTCTCGGTGGGAGAGTCAGGCTGGGAGACACAGTATGAGAGAAAAGATTCCCAGGAGAGCTTGATTTTAAAGAGATGACAGGATCTGATTTTTTTTAAACTTATTTTACTGAAGTATAGTTATTTGCAATTTAATTAAATTTCCTAATTTCTGCTCTACAGCAAAGTGATTCAGTTATACATATATATGATTTTTCATATTCTTCTCCATTATGGTTTATCACAGGATATTGAATGTAGTTCCCTGTGCTATACCATAGGACCTTGTTGTTTATCCAAGGATCTGATATTTAGATCAGAAGCTTCTGGGCCCTATTTCTGGGAAAGGCAAAGAGCAAGAAGACTGAGTAGAAGAGAGTAAAATTAAAGTTTATACATAAAACAAAACAAATGAGAGAAATGCCAATCAGTGAAACACCTGACCCTAGAAATATATAGGTTTCTTTTCAACTTTTCTGATAATGGAGATGAGAGAGGGTGGGGGTCTAGCAGAGGACTTACCAATTTTTCTTGACGTGGGGAATTAAAAGTCTACAAGCGTTATTTCCAAAATGTAATGAAGCAAGAATTCAAAATGGAATTTCTTGCCATGGTTTCAGCTATATAAAAACCATCTAGTCATAGGAGCAAGAACCAGAAGGGAACAAGAAAAGTGAAATATTCAGATTATAGGAGTGAGGGGAGGGTGAAGGTGGCTTTCTCTATTTCCTTTCTTCCTATTATAGCAGCTATAACATTAAGAATAATTCAACTGAATGCAGCGGTCACAGGCCTTACAGCAGAGGCTCCTGGCTCCTCCTGGGTAGGAGCTCAGCTGCAGGAGCATATTTCCCAGCCAAGTGAGAGCCAGAGGGTAGGGCTGGGCCTTGGGGAGACACCCTGGCAGTGTGATAGGAACACAACCAGAGCATCCCCGGTATGCGACCAGACACAGACCCACCCACTCCTGCCCACCAAAGCCGAACCAGCTTCCTGTCTCTCTCGGGCCATCACATCAGCCAGGAAGGACTGAACCCTCAGTGACCTATTTCCTTCCAGGACCCAGGCAGAGCCAGAGTGACTTCATCTTACATTGGGAGACAAGGTTGATCAGTCAAAGCCTTCTCTGGCTGAATCTTACTGACATTGATAAATCTATTTCTTGATTCATGCTACATCTTGAGTCAAACTCTAGTCACTATCGGAACGCTGGCCTTGATTCTATTTTGAGGGTGAAGACAGTAGCTGAAATTTCGGTGACCTTTTCCATGTAAACCCAAGTAGAATTTGTGGGCTCGAAAAGGGTTTGTGCACTTCATAGACATCTACGTACTTTAGATTCTTCAAAAATAGAGATAATAAGTAATAGCTAACATTTTTAAGTACTTACTGTGTACCAGGGACCATGATAAGCAATTCCTTACATGGTCTTATTTACTGGCTCCCTAGGAAGTCATGTCCTCCCTGCTTCATCTGCTCCAACTCCTACACAACTACCAACTGATGAGCTCTGGGAAGAAGGGACAATAATTATCCCCACTTTGCAGATGAGGAAAGAGAAGCTTAGATTAAGAAATTTGCCCAGGGTCACATTCAGTACTGGGAACCAGGCCTTTGGACTCCAAAACCTGCACTCATAACCAACATACTTATATGCCTTGAGGGAAATAAATGACCTGTGGTCAATCACCGGCATGTTTAAAGTTTTCTTTTTTAATTGTTTATTCTAAATCTGAAAGGAACCAAGAGATGATTGTTGTACATCTCCTTTCTTTAAAGAGAAAACTGTTAGAACTTCTCTGGTGGTCTAGTGGGTAAGAATCCATGCTCCCAATGCAGGGGGCCTGGGTTCGATCCCTGGTTGGGGAGCTAGATCCCACATGCATGCCACACCTAAGAGCCCGCATGCTGCAACTAAGACCCGGCGCAGCCTAAATAAATAATTTTTTTTTTTTAATGTGGAAACTGTCATCTCTGGGTCCCTGAATCAGTTCAGGACCAAAAGAATAAGGTACTGTGATTGGACGGGTGAGGTTCTGGGTCTGCTGGTGGCGGGGGTGGAGGAAGATTCCACAGACCCACAGTTTGTCTTATGTTTGTCCATGAGACAAACGTGCTGGGCAGCCCCAAGCCATAGCCACCTGAATCTGCAGTTTTGGCCAGTCCCAGACTCTCCATGAACACACCACTTCATCCTTCCTTGGGGAAGCAAAGTGATTGTCTATCCCCACCCCTGGGACTGCTCACCCCAGAGAGCTCAAGTCTATAAATAAAGCTGGTCACATCCACCAGACAGGCTAAGCCTTCATCTAGCTTGACATATTGAATGTCAGCAAGGATGAAAGGAGGGTGAGGGAGAGGGCTGCTGCCACTCCTCTGACTCAGCGCATTACTCACCAACAGTGACTAAGCGGCTACCTGTTGTCTGACAGAAGCCTACCTAGATGATTCTGCAACCAGGAGCCTTCTTGACCTAGAGGGTGAAGGCTCTTGGAATGAGGATTACAGTCCCCAAAAGCAGTGTCCCTTCCTTGCAGCCTAAGCGGTTACCTTTAATGGAATAATAACAATAGCTAACAACAGTGGAGCATGTGCTGTGGGCCAGACACCATGCTCCGAGTTTAACCAAGCAGGAACCTATGGGACCTTCCTGGGACAGATCCCACCCCATATCCTCTGCTGTAATTCCTCTCTGAAGTACCTAGATAAGAGTATCTCATGCATATTTCCTGAGTTTTTCAGATGCTAAAAAACACCATCAAATGGAAGAAATTAACTACTTGATGATCATGAGCATCTGGGGCCTAAGGATTGATCATGTGAACCACCCTGTTACCTCAACACCAGCCAATCAGAGACGTGTGCACGTGCTGATCACATACCCTGCGACCTCCCTCCCTCACCTCGCCTTTCAAAATGCTTTGCTGAAACCCTTCGAAGAGTTTGGGGTTTGGGGGGCATGAGCCACCCGTTCTCCTTGCATGGCCCTGTAATAAACCTTTCTCTGCTCCAAACTCCAACGTTTCAGTATTTTTTGGCCTCATGTGCACTGGGCACATGAATTTGTGTTCAGTAACACAAGCCCTACATGTACCATCTCATGTAATATTTACGATGACCCTGTGAGGTAAGTGTCCTTACTATTAGCATCCCCATTCTACAGATGAGAACATTAAGGCTTACTGAAGCTGGACCAGTAATACTGTTGGACTCTCCATACCTGTTCTGCTCCCTGCTCTGCACTGATTTGTCTGGCCTCTGTGACTGCATCAACAGGGCCTTTTTCCCCTGTGGTTCCAGTTGAGTTAGACCAATGGCAGGCACTGAACTGAGACAGGAAACCAGCAGAAGGGAGGTATGGGCATTTATCCCCCCTCCTCATTCCTGCTGGACTAGCTTTGACAGTGGCCCCTGGACCACAGCTCTGGTCCGGTGGTGTGGGCCCCACCCTACTATGGCCCCCCCAGGTTCAGGTAACTCTGTTCCTTTCTCTTCTCCCTTCTGGCAGGAAGTTGACCGTGGCTCCCCCTGCTGTTAGCCCCTGGGGGCTTCACCATCCATCCGTGGTTACCTGAACCTTCCTCAACCTGGGGTCGGTGGAGGGGCAGAGGGGAGGGTGGCTCTCTTTGTTAAACTCTCTTCAGTTCAGTTCTTTGAGTGTACCAGCTCCTTCCTGCCAGGGCCCTAGCTGAGGCAGACACTGAATTTCTTGCTCAAGTTAGCACAGCTCAATATGGTAAAGCTGGGATTAGGAATCCTGGCAGTCTGACTCCAGAACCCACATGGTAAATCACTATCTACATTGGTGAAAGCACCAAATAAGGCTACCAATGACAGGAGAAAGAGAGTCCAGATCCTGATTTCAAATCCTTTGTCCTTTGCCAGATGCTGCCATTTAGACAAATATGGTTCATAGTCAGAGCTATGTACTGGGCCTTGCTTTCTCCCCAGACTGTCAAGGTCACCCCAATTTCTCAGAATGGTCAGGGCCACTGAGAATGACCTGTCCAGAGGCCTAAGAACCTAACAGCGGAAGCCTTTCTCTCACCCAGGCCAGGCCCATCCTCCCACTTGTCACCCAGCCATTAGCCAAACTCGATCACCCCTGTGGGAGCTGGGTGAGTTACAGCATACCACCTGCCCCTCTGCGGTCCTCCCCCTGTTCCACACCCTGTGGAAGTCAAGTCCAAATCACCTCCAAGGCTCTGGTGAGTCCCATTGTCTCCCTAGCTCTGAACTCTGCCTGCAGCTGAAATAACTCACTTTATGCCTCCACGCTCCATCATAGAGCCTAGTTGGTGTTCTGGGTCGCGCTAACCTAAACATGAAACTTGTTGTAGCTAAAACTGGCCAGACCAGCTCGGTCTCCATCACCTTATGCTTCACTGGCACGTCTTCTTTCCATATGTTTTTCTTTTCTTTCATTAATGATTCCTTTGCACCTTATTGCTTAAAGTAAATCACTTGTTAGTTAAAGCTATGTCAGGCACCTGGTGTTTTTCCCCTTTGAATCACTCCCTAACACTCCTTTTCTTTGTAAGCACTGTTCATTCCACAGAGAAGATCACAGTACGATAACCCCGGAGACCACCAGAGCCCATCTCTGGACCTCCCAACACCAGCCTTGATGGTTTTGGAATGTTCCAGGAGCAGAGAAGAATGTAGACCCCACTCCTGCCCCGATCCTTATCAAGAACCCTGTTTTGAGCTTGTAACACTATAAGTTTTACTCACTGAACCCTTTCAGGGAGGACACAGTCTTGAGGGCACTAGCCTGCCGTGGCCTCCTTTGCTTGTCAAAGAGATAAAGCCACTCTTGTCTCCGTGACTTTGATCTGGTGCCGTTGTACAGGGTCCGAGATTTCGGTAGCACACTTAGTCCTGGGTTTGATTTTCACAAACACTTTTCAAAAGGCATGTGTATGTTTAATACACTTTCCACTGAAATAACAAACAACTGCAACTAAGCGTTAAACATGCTTGTCTTTACAAGACCTTTGGACACTCTCCCGCCATGGATTTGTCACTGGCTGCTTCTCCCCACACGGAACCCAACTGTCTACTGTCTTGCCCTCTTCTCACTGCCTTTTCCTCATCTTTTCAAGAATAAAAAGCAGGGCAGTTTGGTTTTCTTCTTTGCTGCTTTGGCGCCTGCACCCGCTTCAACAGAGAGTAGATTTTGAACGCATTTCCTTTAACAAAGCTCTCTCTCCCTGCATAAGAAGAATTCTGGGAACAGCTGCTAACTCAATAGTCACTGTGTCACACATCAAGGTAGATGGTCACCTCCATAATGCAGCTAGAAGCTGCCTCACCCGCACTGTGCAGACAAGAAGTCTGGGGGAAAGATACATATGGTTTCACTTCCAGCAAAGAGAGTCAATCGTGAAGCATCTAAAGGCACAAAGCACCGTAGGGGGTAAAGGGCCCAGAATTCAGCCTAAAGACTTTTGGGGGGGCCTCTCCTTTCCACTAACTGGGTGTAATCAGGCCAGTGATGTCATCTTTCTGAGCTTTCATTCCTACTAAATTTGAGAACCATCTACTAAAGCAGTGGTTCTCAGAGTGAGGTTCCTAGACCAGCAGCATCACCCGGAAACCTGTTAGACATGCAAATACTCAGACCCCATCCAGACCTACTGAATGAGAAAGTCTGGGAGTGGGGGCCCCTGTGCTTTAAGAAGTCCCCCGGTGATTCTGATACAGGCTCAAGTTCGAGAACTCTTGTGTTAAATCAACTTTCTACCATCTGATGTAAAAGCATTTTTCTGGACCATAGATTCCTAGCCCTGGATGCACTGTGGAATCTTCAAGAACGTTTTAAAGATACTGGTGGACAGCACCTAACCCAGACCCATTAAAGCAGAACCTCCGAGGATAGGGCTGGGGCGGGTTAGCTCCAGCCAAGTTTAGAAACACAATGCTAAACTCCAGGTAGCTATTCAAATATGAAGTGTTGTTATCGTGATGTTTTTCTCCCAAGCCTGTGGCCTTTACAGCTAATGGTCTTGTCTTCTAGTCAGGAAGAGGGTCGGGGGAGAGGGGAACAGTCATATTTGAAAGTGATGGAATATTTTATAGTATCTGAAACTGATCCGTGACTGACCACTTCTAAGGCATGTGACTTAGGCATGAAATAGAGGTTGGCATTTTCTACACGATAATTTTAAAGAAACATGTAGAGGTCTAAAATCAGCTGAGTCAAGCATATACTTACCTCAGCATCCTGTTCTTGATTAATAAATCTGGAGGAAAAGAAGCTCCTTTGAAATGAGCCATATTGAAAGAAATATCCTTATAGACTACGCCAAGGTGAGCTCCTGCTTGCCTGTCATTACAACCATGTCAAAATTGCTGAGTGCAGCTTCTGTCTGTCCCCTCCCACTGCAAGCAGACAAGACATGTGTTTGAGAACTATCTCAAACTTTCCACTCTCTCGCCTCTTCTCTCTTCCCTCCACTGCCTCTTCTCTCTGGTCACCAACTGGCTGGGGGGCTCAGGCTAGCCACGCCATCTTTCTGAGCTTTCACATCTTCATCTACTAAATCAGTGAGTCTCAAACTGCAGGCCCCAGACCAACAGAATCAGCATCACCTGGAAACTTGTTAGAAGTGCAGAGGCTCAGGCCCCAGCAGACCTACTGAATCTGAAACTCAGGGGGTGGGACTCAGCTGTCTGTGATTTAAGAAGCCCTCAGGTGATTCTCAAGCATAGATTAAGAACTATTGTTCCCTACCTTCCAGTTATAAGTCCTGCCGATAACAATACTACATTGTGTATTTGAAAGTTGCTAAGAGAGTAGATCTGAAAAGTTCTTATCACAAGAAAAAATTGTAACTATGTGTGGTGATGGTTATTAACCAAACTTATTGTCGTGATCATTTTGCAATATGTACATATTGCAAATCATTACGTTGTACAGCTAAAACTAATACAATGTTATTTGTCAATTATTAAAAAAAAGAACGATTGTTCTCTACTGGTGGTTGCCAAGGGGGAGGGTGTTGGGGGAGGGGGGAGTGGTAGGTTGGAGTTAGCAGATGTAAGCTTTTACATATGGAATAGATAAACAACAAGGTCCTACTGTGTAGCACAGAGAACTATATTCAATATCCTATGATAAACCATAATGAAAAAGAATATTTAGAAAAGAATGTATATATATATATAACTGAATCACTTTGTTGTACAGCAGTAATTAACACAACATTGTAAATCAACTATACTTCAATTTAAAATTTTTTAACTTTAAAAAAATAACTATTGTTCTCAAATATTGTTATGACGTTCTTCTCTCACAAACTTCCTTGTATGACATCATTTGATGGCCAGTTTTCTTGCCAGATGTCCAAAGCCCTCACACTCTCTTTACTCCCCTTCCCTGAAACATGCAAAGTTCTTAAGCTGTTTGCCCCTCTTCCCTCTGCCATGATTGCTCTTCCCAGTGGCTTCTTCACATCTCTCAGGTGACAGCACTCTACAAAATAAGGGCATTATTACCATATATTATTATTTTATTTGCATATTTTAATCTACCTCTTCCCTAAAGTGGGAGCTCATGAAGTAGGGACCATATCTATTCGATTTGCTGTATCCCCAGAATTTATCTTACTGTGGCCAGCATGGCCAGAACTGTCCAATAGAATGTTCTGTGATGATGAAAATGTTCTACATCCACTCTGGCCAATACGGTAGCCACTAGATACATGTGGCTACTTGGGCACTTGAATAAGGCTAGTATGCCTGAGAAACTGAATTTTAATTTAATTTTTATTAATTTAAATTTAAATAGCCATGTGTGGCTACTCCTAAACATAGTAAACAGCATAGTTCTAGGCACTCAAAAAAAGTGAAAGTGTATTTCTTTTTTTTTTTTTTTTTTTTTTGCGGTACGCAGGCCTCTCACTGTTATGGTCTCTCCCATTGCGGAGCACAGGCTCCGGACGCGCAGGCTCAGCGGCCATGGCTCACGGGCCCAGCTGCTCCACGGCATGTGGGATCTTCCTGGACCGGGGCACGAACCCGTGTCCCCCGCATCGGCAGATGGACTCTCAACCACTGCACCACCAGGGAAGCCCTCATTTTCATTTTTGAATGAATGAATGAAAATGTATTTCATTCATTCATGGATGAATGAATCCCGTATCAAAAGCACTAAGAATGCTATTTTTTTTAATTTGCCACTATTGGTAAAAATATATTCATTGACTTTGACTCATACAACTACCTTGCCTGCCAAAAACTTGCTTTTTACTCTAGGTAGGAACTATCCTTTCCATTCCAATGAAATTATTCTCAAGTTATCACCAGCGATCTAGTAAAAACTTTTAGCCGGGAATGGGAAGAAAAAGGTAGAAACTAGGCATGTTAAATTGGCCTTGAATGTAAAATTGAATTATTCCTTTCATAGGCGCTTTGGGGTGTAGAGACCAAAAGAAATAATCAGTGGTCTCTTCCTACCTCTGATGGACTCTGCTTAGAGCCCTCACAAGGCTGCCTATAAACTCGAGAACAGCTGAGGACAGAGGAAATTGGGTCTGTCCTCTGTCAGAGGAGATATGAATGGAAGGAATACAATCAAAAGTATTTGTATTACAACTCATCTTACAAAGTCACTTAACCTCTCTGAGTCTCAGCTTCCTGCTGTATAAAATGGAGATAATAATGCCCAACTCACATGACTGTGTCAAACACTTGGCATGCAGAATGCCTTAGTTCCCTTCTTTCAAGGCCAAAACTTTAACAAATCGAAGGGAGTTCTCTCTACTGGAAAGGTTTGTTCTCTCTCAAATATCCCCGCCTTCTGTACTTTTTGAACATGGCCTTCATTGAAGCTTATCCTGACCCTGTTTTTACTGTTCCTTTGTCTTCAAGACTCTTAGGTACATAATTTTACACTTTGGGGAATACTCATCATTATTTTGGTTAGTATTAGATAATTTGACATACTGTAAAATCCCCTTTATCAGATGTACTGGAATATACCCACACCCTAAATAAACTTCCTTTTCTTTAAAATAAAGGAGTTAAGCTAAAAAATGAGATTCAAGGACTCTTCCAGCTCTAAAATCACTATATCCTCTGGTTACAGAGTTTCTGACAAGGATGCATGTGGCCTAAATATGTCATCTTCATTATTAGGGATATCATAATACTAAATTGGGTTCTGATGTCCTGAAAAACTCCTGCAGTTTAATACCAGATCACAGTGTGTTTTCTTGCTTTGTACCCCCAACTCGTCTACTCTCTCTCTCACTGTCTTTTTTTTTTTAATAAATTTATTTATTTTTGGCTGCTTTGGGTCTTTGTTGCTGCACGCAGGCTTTCTCTGGTGTGGTGACTTCTCATTTTGGTGGCTTCTCTTGTTGTGGAGCACGGGCTCTAGGGCGCGTGGGCTTCAGTAGTTGTGGCACGCAGGCTCAGTAGTCGTGGTGCATGGTCTTAGTTGCTTAGTTGCTCCGCAGCATGTGGGATCTTCCTGGACCAGGGCTCGAACCCATGTCCCCTGCATTGGCAGGCGGATTCTTAACTACTGGGCCATCAAGGAAGTCCCTCTCTCTCACTGTCTTAATCTGGGTTTTCCCCAAAACAAAAACTGAGACAAAGGCCTCGATGAAGTAGTTAGTTTGAAAATGTGATCTCAGGGAACAGGAGTATAGGTGGAGGATAGAAGAGTGAAGGAGGGAAAGGATTAGCCAGGACGCATCATCAGGTTGGCCACTGTTATGGGTGACTAGCTCCCACTCCCACCTGATTTCTGAGGAGCCTTATAAATTGCAACTCCAAACTGTCTGCCTGTGAGAGGAAAAGGAAAGCATTTTTCCATCCATCCCCATTTGACTGGCCAAGGGTGGCCTCACACATGTCAACTCCCTCCTACCTGTGAGTTGCACATGCCTGAGCGCTGATCTGGTTCCCATGGTGTGGTGTCAGGACACTCTGGTATGAGATAAACGAGAGGCTCACAGCACGAGGCTGGTCTCTGTCAGGCTGTACCACACAAAGCTGCCTGAAGCCTGCACAGAACTGGTGACCACAATGGTGGCAGGAGCAAGAGGATTTGGAGCATTGCCCAGGAGGTGTCTGACGCCATCCATTTCTTGCACTTTGTTGTGCCCCCCTCCTTTTATATTCCCTGTGTCATAGATAGTCCCCTTCAAGCTGGCCGCCAGCCACAATCTCTGCAAAAACATTGCTGCTGTTGCATCTGATCCCAAGACCATAATAATCTTCTTCATCTTCCCCCTCCATCACCCATTCAGACTTCTCTCACCCTTGGCCAGCATCTTGGCGGGTCTAGGTTGCTCGCTTGGAGGGTGACCTTGAGTATCAGAATTTCAGCAGAATACACAGGTGAGAGACTCCTGAAACACTCCCATAGAGGCATCTCTTAATCTTTCACAACATTCCCTGTGTTGATAATGGACTGACCTGAGCCTGTCATTTTCTTCATTTTCTTTTTCTAAAGCTTCCAAAGTAGTCTAAAATCCCAGCCACCTCAATTCTTAAAGTTACCAGAGCTCCCATACTGCTTAAGGACCACAACTACCACACAACTCAATACTTTGCCTCTGCCTTCACCCCATCCCAATCCACCATGGGTCTTAATAATTGAGACGCTGCTGGCCAGGTATCACCACTTCACCTCCCACCAACAATGGGGTCCTTATTACCTCTGACCAGTGAGCCCGCCTCAAAATTCCTGTCCCAACTATGGCAGCCTGGGTTCCCCGAAAGCAGAGCCTGAGACAAAGTATTGCGTGCAGATCGAGTGAAACAGGGAAGGAAGAAAGCCAATACAAGGATGAGTTTTCAAGGTGCACTGCAATGGACAACGGGTGATCCCTCCTAAGGAAGATTCTGAGGAGTTTCATGAAATGAACCTGAGAACCTGCTACATGAACAACAAATGGTGAGAGCATTTAGCCATTGGCTTCCATCCCCACTGATTAAGACCTACCAGGTTAGCCTTTCTGCATTTCCAGGCTGTACATGTGTGAATGCCAAGCAAGGCCCCAGAGTAATCCATTCCATGACGTCAGAGCAAACCTGAGGTGCTGGCAGGTTGTACCCGCTCACACTGGTGGACATCTCTGCAGAACTGATGCTGCTGCAGTGGCTGGAATAAGAGCTGGGATTTGGAGTGGTACCATGGGTGTCTGATACACTCTCTCCAGGATGTCCTTAGGTCCCAGTTTGCCCAGGACCAGCCCAGTTTATGTCTGTTGTCCCATCATAACTATTAATAGTTTCCCCTCAGTCTCATATGTGTCCCAGTTTAGACATAAGGATATGCTCACTTAGAGCTCCCTCCCTCCTCTCTCTCCCTCCCTCTTTCCCTCTCTCTCTCTCTCTCTCTCTCTCTCTCTCACACACACACACACACACACACTTTGAAAAACCCAAGGAAATAATTTCCACTATAATAATAATTGATATAAAAATACTAATTAAATTCAAAAGACTTGACCTGAATGAACCTTGAATCAATAAGTGTGTTTTTTTCCCAATATTTCTCACAATACTACGTATTATCTACACTCATGGTCTTACTGTCTAATTATAAAAGCTTACAATTCTGCTTCAGTGGCAAAGGCAAAGAGAGAAAAGCCTTCTCTAATCCCTCTGGGCACAAGAATATGACACTTGCCCACCAGCATTTGTTTATGGAGATTTTTTCTTCTTTCAACTATGTTTTCATTTATATCATATGGAAGTGTCTTGAGGTAACTGGGCAGTCATTGACAATGACATAGACAATGACATGACATAGACAATGACATGCCAAAATGACAATGACATGCCAAATAAATGTTAATGAGAAAAAAAACAGCTTGTTCCTTCAACTACAGCTGGAGGATTTTCACGAGCTCTTTTCTTTGTCCTTAGTCCTTTTAAAACAACCGTGAGAAATTGTAGCTATAGGGAGGCAACAAGATAGCATGTAAATTATAAAAGTATGTCTATATAACATATCAAACTACATATAAAAAATATTGGAAAAATATAGACTAAAATGTTAACAATGGTTATCTCTGGTGGTGAGACTGGAGTGATCATTATTTTCTTCTTATGCTTTTCTGCACTTCCTCAATTCTACATTGTTGCCTTGAGCCCTCCAGAACCGAGCCTTGTGTTACTATAACAACCGTGAAAAACTTGCTTTATTTTTCCTATGCTAAAGAAGATATACTACTTGATGATCATGACAACTGTCAAAAGGTCACAGAAACACTCAGCAAGGGACATGGAACCTGCATTGTTCATGAGATTCTTCAGGCTGCATATCCAAATCCCAGCATCATCTTCACATGGTCCAGCCTTGAGAGAAGCTTCTTGGTTTTGTTTTCAAGAAAAACAAGATCCTAGGGGAGCAGGGCAGGGGCGGGTGGGGAATTGGATAAAGGTGGTGGAAAGGTACAAATTTCAGTTATAAGATAAATAAATACTGGAGATGTATTGTATAATATAACTATAGTTAACCCTGCTGTGTGGTATACGTGAAAGTTGCTAAGAGAGTAGAGCCTAAAATTTCTCATCCCAAGGCAAAAAAAATGTTGTTAACTATATGAGGAAATGGACCAAACTTGGGGTAATCATTTGGCAGTATATGTATGTCAGGTCATTATACTGTACACCTTAAACATATACAGAGCTGTATGTCAACTATATGTCAATAAAAGTAGAAAAAAAAGATTAGAAAGCAGTTCCATAAGTGTATAAAATTAGTTATTATGAATAATAAATGATTTCATTGCCTAAAAAAAAGAGAGGGGCTTCCCTGGTGGCGCAGTGGTTGGGAGTCCGCCTGCCGATGCAGGGGACATGGGTTCGTGCCCCGGTCCGGGAGGATCCCACATGCCCTGGAGCAGCAGGGCCCATGAGCCATGGCTGCTGAGCCTGCACCTCCGGAGCCTGTGCTCCGCAACGGGAGAGGCCACAACAGTGAGAGGCCCACGTACCGCAAAAAAAAAAAAAAAAAGAGAGAGAGAGAAACAAGATCCTGAGTTTTGGTCTTCATATCAAAGAATAAGAAACTCTCATGTTAGTCTTTACAAGGAAAGGGAGTCAGTCAGATCCCAGATAATAACCATACGTGGGGCGTACCCAAAGTAACATAATCACCTAAAGGGATTTGGAGGGTTTTCCCAAATGTTTAATTAAGTTTTATTAAATTCAAAGTTCTTTACTTGGAACCTACTATTAAAAGTTACAAAGAATGACCACATATGTACACACATTTTGTAGAAAGTTAAAGCTGCCTACACAATTTTTTTTTTCCCATTTTTTGCAGACTTGTAGGTTATTTTTCTCAGGCTGCATCTGCTGGGATAACACAGGGTCCGTTTCTCTGGAAGGTGGGACACTGGACTCCAAGATATCTACAGGGCCTCAGAAATGCCAGGACCCTGGTCAGCTTCAACCATTGTCTTTTCTCTCATCCCTAAAATTCTAACGAACCCCCAAGTTCCACTGCTTCCCCACCCTGAACACCTCTGGAACCCATCCTCTCCCTTTCACGTTCACTCCTGCAGCCTTGGTCCAGGCCACGGTCATCTCTCACCTGCATTGGTTCACCAGCCCTTGACTCTAACCTTGCCAGTCTAGCCTTCCCAGGAACTCAACCCTGATCATATCACTTCTCAGCAAAATACCCTTCCATGGGCTTCCCTGGTGGTGCAGTGGTTGAGAATCCGCCTGCTGGTGCAGGGGACACGGGTTCAAGCCCTGGTCCGGGAAGATCCCACATGCCGCGGAGCAACTAAGCCCGTGCGCCACAACTACTGAGCCCACGTGCCACAACTACTGAAGCCCGCGTGCCTGGAGCCCGTGAGCCGCAACAAAAGAAGCCACCGCGGTGAGAGGCCCGCGCGCCACAGCAAAGAGTAGCCCCCGCTCGCCGCAACTAGGGAAAGCCCGCATGTAGCAGCGGAGACCCAACAGAGCCCTAAATAAATAAATAAATTAATTAATTAAAAAATACCCTTCCATGACTTTCTAAATACCCTCAGAATAAAGTCCTAATTCCTTGGCATGACCTAGCAGACCCTTCAGGATCAACCTCATATTTTACAGTGTATGTTCCCACACCACCAACCCCAGCCCTCACTTCCCTAGTGTCCCCAGCACTCCAGCCATACTTAACTACTCCATCTCTCACTGCTGGCTTTTGCACACATGGTTCCCCTGGCTGGAGCATTCATCCCATTTTCCCCTTTACCTGACTAACCCCTACTCCACCCTCTAGCCTCAGGTTTGATGCTACCGGCTCTGGAGAAACATCTCTAACCTTGGCAGGGTTAGATGCTACTTTTCTGGATCCCATGTGTCTCTCTGATGAAATGGCCCATTAACTTCCTCTCCCACTAGTCCATAACTCTTTCTGGACTTTTCGTGGACTGTGTCTTACTATCCTTTTTCCCCCAGCTCTTCACACACTGCCAGACACAAATAAAGGCATTCAGTAAATACTGATTCCATAAGAAGCAATAACATCACAGGGCTCTTGGTTTACCAAAGATAGACTCTCTAACCATCCTCACTCCCCTTGACACAGACCTTTGGGATTTGATCAGTTCCATTACAGAACCATTTCAGATTTCTTCTCCTTTCCTTTATTTCTTACACAAAGAAAGAAATAAGGAAAACTGATCATTGGATGTTTTGTTATCAAGATTCCTTTTTGGAAAAGGCTTGAATCAGCTGGTATCCAAATATCTTTCTGTTTTGGAAGACTGTGCTTATACTTTCCAACATGTATATTTTGGTCTATCTGTTCATGAAAAAGTCTGAAACTTTACAAACTCTATGGCTGTGCTGTGAGGCATAAAATTGGAGAAACATCTCTAACGCAATTGGTTCCTTCATATCACTGTGAATTACGAAGAAAATATTGAGATGCACAGGACACTGGTTACTAAAAACCCAGTTTTCTGACCTGATACCAGGTTCAGATTTTTAAGACCAGAGCAACTGACCTCTCTGCCCACCTCAAAGGCAATAAAATCATCCAAGAGAGTGTTCCATTTGCCTTCCATTCTGCGTGCTCTCTGTTCCCTTACCTGTGAAACATGAGAAAAAAAGAGGATTTCCCCCCCTGCAGTTAATTCTTCTGTTTCGACTCCTCAGTTCCTCCATCCTTATCCCACAAAAGATTCACTTCTCAGCAAAATCTGTCTTGAACTTTGGACCTGGAGACTACAATATTAGGGTGAGAATTTATACACTATATTGTAAATTATTAATGGTTATTTGTTTATTGCTCCTGCTGCTTTTTGAGGAGGGAAAGTTATTAAGATCTTTGCTTTACTCAGTGGACTATTTGAGAGGTTTTTAACCCCAATATTTCATGTGTGTTTTTAAGCAAAGTAGAACAAAGGAGTATGTGATCTGTTTCTTTGTTCTTTTGCTGCTGTTGACTGGGGAAAATTTCTTTCTTCCTTCCTTTCTTCTTTTTTCCTTCCTCCCTTTCTCTCTTATCCTACATACACATAATAGAAAGTTGAGCTAATTAATAGGGAGTTAGATACCCAAAATAGGATAATGCCCATGCATTTATACAGCTAACAGTGGCTTACACATTAAATGCCGATGATTCTTTCTGCGTGTACAGTTTAAGCCACAGAATTATGTCTCCAGCTATGCTGACTGCCAAAGTTGATAATTATCAAAGCAAATAATTAGATGTCTCTCCTCGGTCCACCCCCAGCTTATCAGTCTAATGGCTGCCTCCCCAAAAGAGGTATGTATGTAATGGGAGGTGCTAAGTGTACAGATAAGGGGCTTTTAGTAAAAGTCAACACTATTATTTTGTTTTCAAATTATTTCCTATTCCTAGAAATTCATATTCAGTCATTCACACTTTGCATAATTAAGAAAGATACTTAACTGAGCTTAAGCTTGTTGAAAGTAACCAAGCTCCTTTCATCTCGCTGAACTTGGATTTCAATTCCCTCCCATCCATGTCCGCGCTACCTAGGGCATGGAGAGGATGGAGACCTATAGATTCATGTGGATTTATGGCCCCTTCCCCTGCTAATGATCTACCTCATTTGCATTCTTCTCCTCACTTGTCTTTATCATTTTCCCAAGCAACGGTGCATTCATAACTTCAGCCTCCTCTAGCACTTTCTAATGTTTTGTGCCATTTTTATACCTGCTTTGTATTATGATTTTTCTTCCATCTTCTTCTGCCCATAGTTATTCACTTGTAACTGTATCTTCACATACTCTAAAAAGCAGAGTGGTCTGGTTTCTTTCTTTTGGCCGTGCCGCACAGCTTATGGGATCTTAGGTCCCCATCTAGGGATACAACCCATGCCCCCAGCAGTGGAAGAGCAGAGTCCTAACCACTGGACCCCCGGGGAACTCCTGAGATTTTTTTCCTTCAGTTTTAAACCTACCTTTGCAGATTTCCTTGTAGTCAGAACAAAGCCTATGTTGCCAAAAGGCCACGCAGCTGAAACCTTGTGCCAAATAATATATCCTGTTCCCAAAAGCTGCTTTTTGGCATCTGGTAGAAACGTTATTATTTATATCCACAGAAATCACGATGCCTGTGGAGGATTTTATGCTTCTCCCCGAACTCGTGGATGTGACCTCGCTAAAGGGTTTCATCTGGGCTCCACGTGAAGAAGGTATCTTCATGGAGAGAAGCACCCGGCATCTCCCTATGACAGTTTGACTTTGAAGTCTTAGCCTTTTTAAAAAAAAAATAAATAATGAAATAACCAGAGTTTCAGTTTAGGAAGGTGAAAAATTTGGGAGACAGATGATGGTGAGAGTTGCACAACAATGTGAATGTACTTAGTGCCACTGGGCTGTTCAGTTAAATAGGGTTTAAATAGCACATTTTATACTATGTGACTTTTACCACAACAAAATAATTTTTTTAAAAAAAGAACCAGCTTTGATTGACCGTGCTAAATCTTACTTTCAATATGTTCTAAAACTGTGCTTTAAAATTTTTCCCCACGTTTTTGACCCGCGTAAGAGATACAGGTACTTTAAGAAAATGTTTCTGCAAGACTGCATCTGAGGCAGTTTATGCCAAGGCTAAAGCACTGGTAAGGGACTCTGTTTCCCTGGGATACTAATTAACTCCAAATATTGCATATAAATTAAGCCAGCAGCTACTGAAAGAAGCAACTTACAGGAGAGGAAAAACTGAAGAGGCTTAAAAGAAAGGTACTGTCTTCTGATTAGAGAAAGACATCAGGGGCACAGGAGGAACCCTTCTCTAGCTGTCCCAGCATTCCACCCTTTCTCTAGAAGCTTCTGCGTTTTCTCTTTCCTCTTGTTTTCCTTTCTCCACTATGGCAGCTGTGATTGATTGGATAGCTGACTAGGAAAAGGGTCTCTCCCCAGGGGCCTGCTCTCCCTGTCTCCCTAAATAAGGAAAAGCTGTTCTCTGCATGGAGCTCTCCTAGCTGTGTTCTCAAACTTGCCTGGACAGGAGAATCCCAAGCTCCTGCCCTGGAGATCCTGATTCTGTGGGTCTGAGAAGGGGCCTTGGAATATGTATGCTTAACAAGCATCCCAAGCAATGCTTTGGGGCCACAGAGTTTGGGAAATACTGCCTACCCGCCCTGAGAATAAGACACAGACCCTGCCCCTGCAGTGGGACACCTGCCGTTCTGATGGGATCAGTTCAGTTCAGAGCGGAAGGTGTTAGCAATTGAAGCTGCAGCTATCAGCACCGCCAGCTTAAATATTTAAGGTTAGTTGTTAGAATAGAGTTGACTGTATGTCTGTCATCGGTGACTTTATTATACCATAGTTTGAAGGTTCAACCTATTAACCGTGGTCTAGTTAAAACTACAGACTAAGAGTAGCCCGAGGTGTTAGTGGCCATGAGTATCATCTACATGATGCTGCATGAAGCAGCCTATTGTGTTTTCCCTGCAAACAGCTTGTCGAGAACACAAAGGCAGTAATGCTACATTGTGCTCACCTCCTCCTAACCTTAGAAACACTTACAGCAAGGGGCTGCTCTTGGAAAGGGCAAACTGTACCCTATGCAGTATCAGGATGTCTCTACTCGTGAAATTACAAATTTCTGGAGAGTCATGATTCTCAGTTCTATTTTTAAAAGCTGACTCTGAGCTTGTGTGTCGATTGCTAATGTCTATTTGACTGTACAGAGCTTTTCATTTGTCTTGATCAATTTCACCCATTTGCCTATATCTCTTGGCAAAAAGAATTAAAATTAATTTATGAAAACATTCCTGTAAGCCAGCTATCCTTCAAGAATGAATTCAAGAAAGAGTTCTCTATTAGTTCCCTAGAGGTGATACTTAAAGTTATGTGATTATAAGGAAATAGCTGATGTGGGAGAGGAAAAGAATTTGTGTGCATAAGAGAGAAATTAGTAAGACATCGTTCATTTACCAAAGACAGAAACTTGTATGACATGTTCCTGGGCCAAGAAGCTATTTCCTTAGAACTCTGGTTTTAAAGAAAGACTCTGAAATGTTATTGGTTCCTCCAAAGTATGTGGAAAGGGCATTGAGCTGAAGATAGGGGTGTGTGGTTTTGAGTCCATGGGTCTAGTCCTCATTCTTCCTGGGTATACTTTTGGATAATCATTTCACTTCTCTGCTTCAGCTCTGTCTTCAGTCAAATGGGAGAATAAAAACATACCTCCTGGGCTTCCCTGGTGGCGCAGTGGTTGAGAGTCCGCCTGCCGATGCTAGGGGACACGGGTTCGTGCCCCGGTCCGGGAGGATCCCACAAGCCATGGAGCGGCTGGGCCCGTGAGCCATGGCCGCTGAGCCTGTGCGTCCGGAGCCTGTGCTCCGCAACGGGAGAGGCCACAACAGTGAGAAGCCCGCGTACCGCAAAAAAAAAATCAAAAACATACCTCCTACGTCACACAGTGGCTATTAGAAACAACTGTGCAGCTTGCCTTGAACACAGCAGAGCAGGTTCCAATAAATGGGAACAAGTTCTCCATAGTGTAAAGCACCATGGACAGTATTATTAGTAACCTTTATTCTTCCACGCAAACGAGCCAAGTCTTTACCCAAAAACTCTACTTCCTGAAAGTCCCAGATACCTAGATGCAAAAGACAGGGCAAGGAATTACATTCCAAGGGAAATGAGAAATGATCTAACACAGTCCAGCATCTCCCAAAGTGAGATGCCCTGAGACAGGCTGGTTTTTTCATAAGTCCCGTCATGTGCCAGGACTCTAGCCCCCGAGTCTGCTCCTACCACAGAATGTGTTTTTCTAATAAAGCCAAACGAGGACCAATGGCAGCCCAATCATTGCATGGCCAAGACCACAGATGCAGAAAAGCAACATTTTGAATAATTCAGAATGGTAGCCACACAAGCACGGAGCCAAATGGCAGAGATAAATGCTCTGGGAGCTTATCTATCCTCCTTTTCCTCTTGATTTCTTCCTCATTTCTTCTTGACAAAGTGAATGATACACATAAAGGACGTCTCTTAATGATAAACATGTAAGAATCTATTGACAGGTCTTTTGGACTCAATTACACTATTTAAGAAAGCAAGCTTACATTAAGACCGAGAGTCAATTTAATGCATTATTTCTAGTGCATTTTTTCTTTGCCAAGAATAAGAGGGAAGGGGAAAAATAATAAAAACCAGGAGACAAGTACATAATGTAAGGTACAAACAAATCTATATATATCCTAATGTGCTGAGAGGTCTTCTTGATGAAAAGATTTCACTCCGAGTTGCTGCTAGTTTTGATGCAAATGTAGTATGTGGCATGGCCCACGAGCCTAGGGATTCAAGTAGGTAGAGCAGTTATCACAAGTTCTTCTTTGTTAAGATTTCTATTTCAGAGTCGAGTGTGCCTTGGCAGCAATACTTGTTATACTTCAGCGCACGTAGTCCAAACCAAGGACAAGACAATGTCGAAAAATACAAAATATTTACCCAACCTAGCAACTCCTACTGAACACATGTATGCTGCATATTTACGAGTTGTAGCCCGTGGTTGTGGAATTTTCACTACAGAATAAAAACAAATACTGCATATTACAGTTCATATACAGCATGCCTTTTCTGCTCAGTACACGAAAAATCTACTCCCCAGCAGATAATGAAACTGATGGCCTGACAGCCCCAGCATGGCAGAATGTTGTCCTCTTTTTTTTTGCCCCCAAATAAAAAATAAAATCATAAGATCGTTGACTCTTCCAATTAAATTCCAGTCCAATTCAAAATTCATCTTCAGAGCTGTCAGCTAAGAGCATCACTCGATCTTGCATGCTGTTGAATTCTCTCTGCTGGGGAAAGAAAACAGAGAAGCATTAAACTCCTTCTGCCGCAGAGCAAAGCTGAGGAACAGGCCCCCTTTAAAAGACACGTGAACAAACCAAGCCGAGGCAGCAGCTGCAGCAGCTCATCAGAACCACTGGGCACATCAGTCCCATTCATGCCTCATTAGGCCCCGTGTGCTTTATTAAGCCAATTAGAAAAGCGAAGGATGTTCGGAAACTGATTAGGTTTCGCTGTTGTTGATTCCATACCTTTCTTTTATGCCTTTTGAAGCCATTTCGCCTTCGGCGATTCATAACCTTAATGCTGTAGAGCGCTCCCAAGATGAACAAGGCTCCAGCTATCCCAACCCCCACGGGCACCAGCATCCCAGACATATAGCCAGCCTGCCCAGGAAAAGAAACACACATTAGGATGCTAAACAGACTGCTGCCCTGGGTTTCTCAGCACTGCTGGAGGGCAGCAGGTTTTTAGACACTTTGAAATCTCCTGTCTGCTTTGTTATAAAATAGCACCTGGAATAAAGTTACTTTTTAGAGCGAAGGCAACAGAGAGAGAGATGTGACTATTTTGGGATATTTCAAATACGCAGAAGAAGTACTGAATAAATCAGCCAGACCTAGTGGAACCTCCAGCCACTTGCTTATGCACACTTGTCAACACCAGGTTTTGGTGACAGAAATATAATTTGTATTAAAGATGGATGAAGTAAGCCTCTGAGAATGCCAGGACTATTAAAATGCTATAAATTGGAAATAGCAGTCTGAGTCAAGCTCCAGGGGGAGTTGAAGTGCCCAATGGAACATTGTGCTTCTAAGAGGGCAGAAGGAGGGCCTTGACTTTGGTAGTCCCTGTCTCACAATCTTAGCTGCGTCACAGTAAGAAAGGAAAGAGGCATGTGCTTGTATGGGAGTGAAAAGTGAGAGTTTCTGGAGACAGCAGGGAAGAGAAGGACCTGCAAAGGAAAGAGGAAGTACGTTAGGTGTTGGAGCCCAGGCAAAAAAGACAAAGATGAGGAGAGAGTTGCACAGAATGTGGATGGCTTTGTTTATATGAAAGAAAATATCTGCCCAGTGGACAAGGCCAAAGTTGAAGGTTGGGAGGGAATTCTGAATGTCCCCAGCCCCAAAGAAAGAAAGTGGCAGACAGGGGCACAAAGATCACTGCTAACAACACTGGTACTTCCAAAAGAGCCTGGAGGTTTCAAACGCATGTGGGTCTCCAACATCCCCAAGGTGTTACTATGGATACTTCAGTCCTAAGAGAGCAGCGTGATCTCCACACATCTCTGGGCTTGAGTAAGTAGCTCAGGACCAACCCAAGTTCAGGGTAAGGCCATCACCCTAAAGGTGCTCCCTGCATCTTGGCCAATAAGACACCTAAGGGATAGAGGTGGATGAATAACCAGAGCCTTTCATAGAGGAACACGACACTGGTTTACCTTCCACGATGGCCCCTTCTAGAAGGCTACCCAGAAAAAAACCATAAACAATTATCAATTTTAAAAGTACTGTAATAAGTACTTTTGATAGACATTATTTTATGGGGGAAAAACCATGAGTCTGTTCACTTATTTGACTATTTCTAAAAATTTTAATATAGCAAAAACTATTTCCAGTATCTTTCAGAATGAGGCCCAAACAGAGAAGGACAAAAAATAAAAGTTTTCTAACAAGTGCCGAAGTAAGCAGGCTATGATGCTTTCCCAACATTTCTAGAATTAATCAAAGGGACAAGACCTTACAAAACTGCAGCACCCTCTTGTACACAGCCAGCTCGTTCACTGGTTTTGTTTTTCAGAGTCTTGAGTTAGAGAAGAATGTGGAATTTTTTCCATTAATTTGAGAACATAGCATTGTTCCTCAGCATACTAAGTGTTTTTCCCCAAGAAACAAAGCTCAGTCATTTTCCAACAAATTAATATGCTTTACAGAAACCCAAACTTTCTTCTAGATCTACGAAAGGCTTATAAAAGTCTGTAATTTTCCATTGCTCTCACCAGAGCTATGAATTTCTTTTTACATCACCATTCCCAGTGCATGGAAATATACATATATGTTGATGTATGATAATTTTAAGCACAGTAGATTAGATTTTACAGAGCTGTACATTCAAAGGATGATATTTGAACTTTTGGAAGCTCAACTTGATCAACCTCTGAGTGGGTCTCCTCACACTATGTAACTCAACCCCACACCAAAAATATGAATATTACAAAATGTGTCACTTTTTGCATGTTTCTTATTTACACATTGAGGCTTCCCGTTTCGAGAGCTTTAAGTCATGTAGACTTCACAAAAATTCAATTAATCTCTCTCCTCTCTTTATTCCTCGTGTGTGTGTGTGTGTGTGTGTGTGTGTGTGTGTGTGTGTGTGTCATCTGCCTGTGCCTTGAAATTACAAGTAAATTACAAGATGGGAATAAAGCAACCTACCCTCTTCAAATATAATTTAACCATCCCTCATACAAAACTGACTAATTGAAAATAAGCTCTGTTTTTAGAATTGCCCATGACTTGTTTCCTGTAGAAAGGAAAACAAATAAGACACGTATATATTAAGTTATAAATTCTGCCTAGGACCTTTTCTCTGTTCAGAATTATTGGACGTGCACATTCCTCCACACGTAACTTGCCGAGAAGAACACAACTGCATCTGTGCATATTCCAACCAAGAATGCATAACCTGAATCTAATCATGAGGAAACGTCCAATAAACCTAAACTGAATATTCTATTTTTTAAAGCACTGTATTCTTAAAAAAACATCAGAGTCATGAAAGACAAAAGATGGTTATGCAAATGGTCCACATTAAAGAAAACTAAAGAATCCTGACAACTAAATGTGTGACATGACCCTAGACTAGATCCTGTAACGGAGGAGAAAAATGAATTTATAAAGGAGATTCGGGGTCTGTTAACCAAAAGACTGAAATCTAGGTGCCAGAACAAAGTATGATATCAATGTTAAATGTACTCAAGCTGATAACTGTATTATGGTTTGCTAACAGAATATTCGTATTCATAGGAAATACACACTGAAGTATTTGGTGTAAAAGGACCATGATGTACGCGGCTTTCCTCAAACGGCTCAGAAAAAAGGAGCAGAGGTAGAAATGGGGCAACGTGGGAAGAATAAGTGCATCTGGAGAAAAGGAACAGGGGTATTCTTTGTACTATCCTTATTCTTGTATCTTTTCTGTAAATTTGAAATTATTTCCAAATAAACAGTTTGAAAATTAAAAAATGGATTGTTAAGATAATATTTACTAGATATAGTTGTTTTTTTTTGTTTGTTTGGTTGGTTTTGGTTTGTTTGTTTTGTTTTATATTTATGAGAAAGGTATCCTTCCTTCTCAGGATACTGTATTTGTTCAGAAACACTGGTTTTCAAGAAAATGATAAGAAAACCATAGGATACACTGTACTGCCTAAAGTCTGCTGAATTCAGTACCCTTATGATGTCCGTTCGACAGTGGTTCTCAAACCTGAACATGCATCAGAATCACCTTCAAGACTTGTCAAAACACAGATTGTTGGACCCCTTTCCCCGAGTTTCTGATTCAGTAGGTCTAGTGAGGGACCTGAGATTTTGTATTTCTAACAAGCTCCCAGGTAATGCAATGCTACTGGTGCAGACTATACATGAGAATGGCTGTTATGGAATATAGGCTGGATCATCCATTTTCTGCATTATTTCCTAAAGCTAGAAGAAATAGAACGACCTTGGTAATAGAACAACAGGGCTGGCCTGTATTATACAACTAAAATGTTGATGCATCTTCAATTTTGAGAAACAATATAGATGTTGAAAAAATACATCAATAGGTAGCCAGGTAAGGATTTGTCAAACAAGCATCACTAACTTGGACATTTAAACAGGAAGAAGGTTAATGATGGAATGAGTATAGGGACTGTCCCTTGATAGCCATTCGCCCCTTCTTCTAGAGCAATAGCACCTTCCATCTGGGCTGGGCACAGAATAACGATTACTTCTCCCTTCCTTCTATGCAGCTGGATGTGACCATGTGATAAGCCTCACTAAGGAGACGATACATTAGTGACACGTGCAACTTCCAGAGCATGCTCTTCAAGAGGGGAGCAGAGCCTTTACCCACCCCCCCCTTTAAGAATGGCAGAGTGCCTTTATCTCCCCTTTTAAAGGGGGAGGGATATCTTAGCCTCCCTTTTTCTTCCTTCCTTCCGGCTAGAGTATAGACCTAATTGCCATCCAGGACCATGAGATGACCTTGAGAATAAAGGTCACAAGTCACGGAGCATCAAACAGAAGGAGGCTGAGCCTTCAATGTTGCTCCTCACTAACCCCTGATTGCTACCTCCAGACTCACAAATGAGAGACAAACAAAGTTCTCTCTTGGTTAAGCCATTGTCATTGGGGGGGGGGGGGGTTGTCTGTCACTCATAGCTGATCTTAATCCTAACTAATATAGGAAGACTAAACAATAACAACAAAGAGAATAATTCAGAACTTTTTAGAACACCTACCACCCTTTCTAGAGTCCAGCTAACTAACAGGGAAACCAATATCAGGACCAATTAAATGAAGCTAAACTGAGAAGATGTTCTGGGTTGACTGAAGAGCCAGTTAAATATGTAGTTTAGCTTTCAGTTCTAAGGGGCTCTGTGACTTTCAACAAAACGGCAATAGTTTCACTCTCAAATAGTTTCTGAAGATAATGACTCACGAGACTTTTATAGATGATCGCTAGCTAGCTAGACATATGAAGAGAAAGAGGGAGGGGGGAAGAGAGGAAGCGAAAGGAAGGAGGGAGAGAGAGAGAGGAAGATATGTATACATATATTATATATGTATGTGTGTGTGTGTGTGTGTGTGTGTACACATATGATTGTATGTATCAAGTAAGTGTATAATATTTCACTCCCAGAGGGAGGCGACTAATTAGACTGAGTCCCTCCAAGAAAAAAATCAAAATATGAAGGCAAGTACAGCAACATGGATGGACCTAGAGATTATCATATGAAGTAAGTCAGAGAAAGACGAATAACATATGATATCACTTACATGTGGAATCTAAAAAAAAATGATACAAATGAACTTATTTACAAAACAGAAATAGACTCACAGACATAGAAAACAAATTTATAGTTACCAAAGGAGGTAGCGGGGGGAGGGGGAAGGATAAATTAGGAGTTTGGGATTAACATATACACACTACTATATATAAAATAGATAATCAACAAGAACCTACTGTATAGCACAAGGAACTCTAGTCAGCATTCTGTAATAACCTATATGGGAAAAGAATCTGAAAAAGAATAGAGATCTATATATATGTATAACTGAATCACGTTGCTGTATACCTGAAACTAATACAACATTGTAAATAACTACAATTTAAAAAATGGTTAAATTAAAAAAAAAATTAAGATAAAGCAAGTCAACCCGGTGGGAGTTTCAACTATTTTTCTTCCAATTTTTTAAAACTAAAACATAACTGAAAAAATGCTACAGAATAAAATGAAGAGAGGGCTGGAAAAACTTCAGAATAGTCCAGAAAACTGAGGCCATACATAAAATTATTTCTCTTGGTGAAATGGAGCAGGGAGAGGGTGTCAGGTCTTTGAGACAAGAAGGAATGGTCCACAAGAAGAGAAAATACAGCCTTTCTCCAAAGCTACACAGATTTCTAAATGGAGTGGTGAAGCTATATATACATACAGGTAAGAAACTTTGCAACAGCCAACTTCAAAACAGGCTGTATGCCAACATTTGTTTTCTTAAGTCTATTTTTTGTCCATTTTTGTAATTCAGAAGGATATTTTCTATAGAAACAATGATATACGGACTCCTAGATTAAACTACCAGAGCCTATTTACTTTTCATTGTATTATATTTTCCCCTGAAAAATAACAAGAAGCATTATGAATATAAATATATTCAGTTCTAAACTTTTGCGCTTCTCTTACCCCAAATCTTGCTCAGTCCTCTGATTACACCTCCCTTAGACAACTGGACCCACTGCAGATACCAAAATGGCCTCCACTGATGTCAACAGGCTTAAAATTCTTCAACGTCACTTTTAATACATATGGACATAAAATAATCTCATTCTCAAAAACTATATAGGCTAAATTTTACTGAGAAGCAGAAAAATAATAGTGAGAAGAATTAATATAATTATACAATTTTAATTGCAGTTGAATGTTTTCTTTTATCCTTTAGCATTAAACTGTAGCAAAATAAATATTAATCATTCAAATATGGGGGAACTGACCTCAAATAATAAAAAAAGATATGAGATACCATCAACAGATGTATATTCTAAGAAAGGCGAATTGGAAGTAACTCCTATCTGGCAGTTGAAACGATTTCCATTTAACTAAACCCCCAGTGAAATCTGAGCTGGCTTATAGTAATTGGATCTGACACAGACTACAGCAAGGAGTTCAGAATTCCACCAATATTTTTATGAGTAATTCCAGTTTGAAATTACAAGGTACCAAAAATGAAACCTTAGAGAGTGTTGAAAATTAAAAGAAAATGAAAAATATAAACCTGGAAGGAAGTTAATATTGTCAGTCACAAATGTTGATGGCAGAATTAATGCAAGAGAGGAAAATACTTCTCTATAGTTGGCCATTCCAGATAGGTCAGCTCATCACTCAGCAGTGGCACTATGATAGACTACATAAAAGTGAGCCTAAGGAGAGTACTTAGGTGTTCAGGTGTTTTTAATCCCACCTCCCACTATGGTTTAAGGATGCCCTTTCCATCACAAAGTTTTATTCTTAAATCAAGTCCATCAATTTATGTCCTTGGGTCACAAAAATCAATGCCTTCCAAAATCCAAGGTATTTCTTCCTCATATAGGAAGATCAGGTTTAAAAGATCCTTGCATTGGGACATGAACTGCACACTAGAATGGGATTACACTCCTGCAATTCCCTAAAAGGAACTCCACCTTGACATGTAAATGGGGTTACTCAGTTGTACATACCAGGAATTACATTCCATAAGTATGAATGGCACTCCAAAGAATAAGGCATCCCTTGTATTATACAGACCTTAAAGGGAAGACCTCCTTTCTTGCTGGGCACCTGGAAGTGGCCCTGTATCTTTGCATAGATTACCATAATCAGAATAATGAAATAAAGCTCCATTACTCTCAAGATCTTGTGCTTGACAAAGCCATGCCCTCTAAGATAAATGCAAAGGAAGAAAATACTTCTCTTACCTTGTCTTTTAGTTTTTCCATCCAGCTTCTCACTACAGAAAATAAGAAAAGAAAATGTAAATAGCCACCTTTCTACTTATAGTTCATTGTGTTAAATTCATTTGGTAACTTACTTATATTTCATATATTAAGTTAATTTGATACAATGAAGGTATTATTGTATGAAATACAATAATACATAATGAAATACAGTGAATGGGTCAACAGTATTAACATAATGACAGCGATAGTCTTATTTTTATTCTCATTCATTTAAAAATACAAAAAAAAAAGAGCACAAACATATCCCTCACATAACATTAAAGGAACAGAGAATATTTTTGCTTGCTAAATGTATTTTCTATTATTTTGGGGGAGGTCTGGGAGAAGAGAGAGGAAAACACCTTCAGAATACCAAATTTGCTTCTAACCTGACATTTTCTCCTTTTTTTTTTTTAATTTTTTTTTTTTTTTGACCCACTGGGCCCTTGGCAGTGAAAGCGTAGAGTCTTCACCAGTGGACCGCCAGGGAATTCACATTTTTCTCCTTACCTTTATTTCTCATCTTTCTCAGTTTTTAAGCTCAGTGGGAATTCTGCACTTGAATCAGTGTCAGAGAGCAAAGGTAGGAATGTGCACTGGGCAGGCCAGGGCTACTCAGCTCTTACTAAAAGTAGTCAATATTTTAGGCTCTGCAGGCTGTACAATCTCTGTCACAACTACTCAACTCTGCTGTTGCACTGAGAAAGCAGCCATAGACAGTAGCACATAAGCAAGTGCGTTTGGCTCTGTTCCAATACACTTTATGTATGGACACCAACATCTGAATTTCATGTGATTTTTTTATGTCACAAATATTTTTCTTTCGATTTTTTTCAACCAAACAAAAAATTGGAAAACATTCCAATGGGCCGTATAAGAATAGGCAGCAGGCCAGATGCGGTCACAGCCTGTTGACCCCAGGCATAGACATATTTTACTCAAGAAGCTGGTGTCTCCATTTACTATCTGACTTTAGTAATAACATATCTGACAACAGTGATGACAGCTAACGTGTGTACGGCTTTACCCCTTACAGAGCATGTTCGTATGTACTGCATCATTTGATAGGCAAACCAATGACAAACATGAGAGTCAGGTAAGATGATGCTCAGGGGAAAGAAGAGGAAACTGAGACTCAGAAAAACTAATAGCATTGCCACGGTTAACCAGGGAGGAAAGAGCCACTGGAACTCCAACCACCATCTGATTAACAACCTACAGGAATAAGGCTTCCCAATTACCCATTTCTTTTGGTGATACCACTGCTGTTTTGCTCTCTCAGGTTGAAGATGTGGAGATAGATACCTTTGGCTCTTCTATCTCCTTCAGTCCCCAGCCTCAATCTCTCATGTCAAGACCTTGGAGGACAAATCTCAGATTTGTCCTCCCCTCATAGCTCCTTCTGTCTCAACTGGGATTCAGGCAAAGACGGTGGTGCTCAATCAGAATAAAATAAGAGTCAAGGGAAGGGCAAAGTAAGACAGTGCAGGCCCCTCAAGAACTAAGCCATGGATCAGTGATTCTGGGAGTGGTTCCATGGAGAAGTGAGGTCAACCACTGATTCACTGAGTGACTTTGGAGAAATTAGCAAACCTCTTGGATGCTCAGTTTCCTCATATGTGAAATGAAGATGGTAATACTTGTCTTATGAGATGGCTGTGAAGATTAGAAATAACATGTGCAAAGTGTCTAGTACAGAACTTAGTGTAGAAAACCAAAATAAGAAATCTGGGATAGGAAGGGGAAAAGAAAGACACGTGAAATATGAGTATTGTGTTAACATGGCTCGACTAAGCCCAAGATATAAAGTTAAAGTCAAGCAAGAGAATGCTTCCAACTCATTCATTCGTTCAACAATATTTACAGTGCACAGTGTGTTGGCCAGTCACTGTGCTCAACACCGTATCAGTAGAAGATATGGGGACCTAATTCCAGTGAGAAAAGGTTAGGACATCAGGTCTATGAGACATGGATGACAAGCAGCAACACAGGGACTGAGAGAGTGAGGGACAGAGCAGGAGAGCCAATTACTGGGGCACACAGCAGAACGCCAACCTCAGAAGCAAGATGTCCGGAATCAGGGAATCAGCTGGATATTACGTAAAGAGCAAAGCAAAAGAGAGGTGGGAGCAGGAATGCTGGTGTGAGGACATCATGGAGGAGGTGAGCAGGGGCCGGCTGACTACCTGTCGACGGCAGCCCAGGGGTAGATTGGAGAAAGGAGGCACAGATGGCGCCAAGGTCTGAGGCACTGATAGGTTTTCCAACTGTAGAAAATTCATTGCCAAGAGAAACGTTTTAACTTAAGCCTTATCGAGCCAGATCTCATTGACAATCTGTCCAGATCTTAGGTGCTTAAAGTAAATTTCCAAGTCCTGCTTTGGGTGCTTCTTAAGGCAGTCATTCTTCACTGGGGGAGGGAAGGCATATTAGCATGGGATGTGCATATGTGCACAGGTAATCTGAAAGAGCACATTCGATGGATCTAGTTCTGTAGTTTATAATAGGAACTACAGAAAGAGAGCTGGGCAAACTCTACTTGGCTAGTGAGAGGGGTGATACACTAGAGGTAGTGAGACAGTGTTTGTGGGGACATGGGTCTAAACAAGGTTGAGAAAAAACTGCTCTTCAGAGTATGTGAGCTTGGCTGTGTTTCTCCAATTAAGAACATGCGTCCCCAATAAAGATGTTAAAAAAAAAAAAAAAAAAGAACGTGCGACCACTAAGGATCACACCGTGTGCTTCTCAGGCATCCACCAGGGTTCCTGACACGGTATTAGGCAATAAATATTTTTTCCTTCTTTCAGCAAATATATATTGCTTTTCAATGAGTTCACAACTTTTGAGTAAACACGATTTTCTTTCATGAAGATTCTATAAACTGTTTTCAGCAAAATGTTCAAGGCGGTGTAAAAATAAATCTAACACAATGATGGTTTTGAAACTTAATAGAAATCAATAAGGAAATACAAAAGCTAGAAGAGAGAATATTGAAAAGATATTTAATAAAAAGAAAAGATGATTCTTTATGAAGAGGAGAACCAAAAACTGCAGTTTCTTCCTCTTTTCAATAGAGAGACATCACACTGATGAAAGGGGTATGAATTGACACAACTTTTTGGAACTGCATGGAGAATTTGCAATTGATATCAAAAGCTTTTTAAAAAGTTTAAAATTTTTATCAAAAGTTCCAGTTGTAGAAGCAATGTACCTTAAACAATTAATCATGGATACGCATAAAAAATTTTATTTCAATGCTGTTCACTGAATGGAACAGCAGGAATGGTTTAAACACTTTCAAAAGGAAACAAAACCTTAGGCTATGCCTACAGAGTGAAATATTATACAAAAATGTAAATTATTTAAAGAAAAATAGTGACATGGTGTTCGCATAATATATTACAAATGGAAAAAACATGAAGTATGTATAATGTGAGTCCATGTGTGGATAAAAATGTTATGTGTGTAATTGAAATGATGTACTTCAAAATGTTAACTGAAGTCATCAATGGGTTGTAGAATTATGGATGACTTTTATTCCCTATACAGTACTTTTAGGATTTTCCAAATTATTTCTAATTTTTAGTACTTGTAACATTTAAAAAACATATCTTACCCCCCAAAACCCCTACAAAATTCTGTAAACATTTGCAACTGGAGGTTAATGGTAGATTGCCATAGTGGGGAACATGAGAATGTGAGGCCCTTCCACTTGGTTAATTCCTCAGCCCACAGCTACAGATTCATTCTAATCCTACTGGTTCTGATTTGTTTTCTTTCTTGAAATTTTACTGATGCAAGTCTGAAAGTGTAGCAATATAATCATGCCCGTGGTCTCCTTCTGTACAGAGAGAGGTAAATGTGGGCAAAAAAGTAGACAGGGATTATTAAAAGCAAAAAAAGTAGACAAGGATCATTAAAAGCAAGTTCTCCATTATGCTCACCAGTGTCCTCTTCTGTACAGGAGTTCCAGGAGCAGCAATTAGCCCTCTCCTAGCTTATCTACTAGAAAACAGGGAGGAGGGGGAGAGTAAAAAAGAAATTGCAGATAAAACATTTCCATGTATCTTGTCAATTATAAGTATGGTTGGTTTTCAAATATACTGTGGCTGAAAAGTCTCCTAAACTGCTAATTTACAAGGGTATTCTTAATTTTCATTTATTTCCAATAATAAAGTTTTATTAGCTATATTTATCCCAGACACATATAAATTCCCTTTCACGAAAGGGGGAAGGTGTACACCTGACACGGTCCTGCCCACCAGAAAGAAAAGATCAAGCCTCAACCACCAGAACACAGGGACTAGTCCCCTCCACCAGGAAGCCTACACAACGCACTGAACCAACCTTAGCCAATAGGGGCAGACACCAAAACCAACAGGAACTACGAACCTGTAGCCTGCTAAAAGGAGACCCCAAACACTGTAAGTTAAGCAAAATGAAAAGACAGAGAAACACACAGCAGATGAAGGAGCAAGGTAAAAACCCACCAGACCAAACAAATGAGAGGAAATAGACAGTCTACCTAAAAAAGAATTCAGAGTAATGATAGTAAAGATGATCCAAAATCTTGGAAATAGAATGGAGAAAATACAAGAAATGTTTAACAAGGACCTAGAAGAACTAAAGCACAAACAAACAATGATGAACAACACAATAAATGAAATTAAAAATTCTCCAGAAGGAATCAATAGCAGAATAACTGGAGCAGAAGAACAGATAAGTGACCTGGAAGATAAAATAGTGGAAATAACTACCGCAGAGCAGAATGAAGAAAAAAGAATGAAAAGAATTGAGGACAGTTTCAGAGACCTCAGGGACAACATTAAACATACCATCATTCGAATTATAGGTGTCCCAGAAGAAGATGAGAAAAAGAAAGGAACGGAGAAAATATCTGAAGAGATTATAGTTGAAAACTTCCCTAATATGGGAAAGGGAATAGTCAATCAAGTCCAGGAAGTGCAGAGAGTCCCATACAGGATAAATCCAAGGAGAAATATTCCAAGACACATATTAATCAAACTATCAAAGATTAAAAACAAAGAAAAAATATTAAAAGCAGCAAGGGAAAAACAACAAATAACATACAAGGGAATCCCCATAAGGTTAATAGCTGATCTTTCAGCAGAAACTCTGAAAGCCAGAAGGGAGTGGCAGGACATATTTAAAGTGATGAAAGGGAAAAACCTACAACCAAGATTACTCTACCCAGCAAGAATTTCATTCAGATTTGACAGAGAAACTAAAACCTTTACAGACAAGCAAAAGCTAAGAGAATTCAGCACCACCAAACCAGCTTTACTAAAGGAAATGCGAAAGGAACTTCTCTAGGCAGGAAACACAAGAGAAGGAAGAGACATACAATAACAAACCCGAAACAATTAAGAAAATGGTAATAGGAACATACATACTGATAATTATCTTAAATGTAAATGGATTAAATGCTCCAACCAAAAGACAAAGACTAGCTGAATGGATACAAAAACAAGACCCGTATATATGCTGTCTACAAGAGACCAACTTCAGACCTAGGGACACATACAGACTGAAAGTGAGGGGATGGAAAAAGATATTCCATGCAAATGGAAATCAAAAGAAAGCTGGAGTAGCAATTCTCATATCAGACAAAATAGACTTTACAATAAAGACTATTACAAGAGACAAAGAAGGACACTACATAATGATCAAGGAATCAATCCAGGAAGAAGACATAACAATTGTAAATATTTATGCACCCAACATAGGAGCACCTCAATACATAAAGCAAATACTAACAGCCATAAAACGGGAAAGCAACAGTAACACAATCATAGTAGGAGACTTTAAAACCCCACTTTCACCAATGGACAGATCATCCAAAATGAAAATAAAAAAGGAAACACAAGCTTTAAATGATAAATTAAACAAGACGGACTTAATTGATATTTATAGGACATTTCATCAAAAAACAACAGAATACACTTTCTTCTCAAGTGCTCATGAAACATTCTCCAGGATAGATCATACCTTGGGTCACAAATCAAGCCTTGGTAAATTTAAGAAAATTGAAATAGTATCAAGTAACAATGATATGAGACTAGAAATCAATTACAGGAAAAAATCTGTAAAACATACTAACACATGGAGGCTAAACAATACACTACTTAATAACCGTCAGATCACTGAAGAAATCAAAGAGGAAATTAAAAAATACTCAGAAACAGATGACAGTGAAAACACGATGACCCAAAACCTATGGGAAGCAGCAAAAGCAGTTCTAAGAGGGAAGTTTAGAGCAACAATCCTACCTCAAGAAACAAGCAACATCTCAAATAAACAACCTAATCTTACACCTAAGGCAATTAGAGAAAGAAGAACAAAAACACCCCAAAGTTAGCAGCAGGAAAGAAATCATAAAGATCAGATCAGAAATAAATGAAAAAGAAATGAAGGAAACAATAGCAAAGATCAATAAAACTAAAAGCTGGTTCTTTGAGAAGATAAACAAAATTGATAAACCATTAGCCAGACTCATCAAGAAGAAAAAGGGAGAAGACTCAAATCAACAGAATTAGAAATGAAAAAGGAGAAGCAACAACTGACACTGCAGAAGTACAAAGGATCATGAGAGATTACTACCAGCAACTATATGCCAATAAAATGGACAATCTGGAAGAAATGGACAAATTCTTAGAAAAGCACAACCTTCTGACTGAACCAGGAAGAAATAGAAAATATGAACAAACCAATCACAAGTATTGAAATTGAGACTGTGATTAAAAATCTTCCAACAAAAGTCCAGGACCAGATGGCTTCACAGGAGAATTCTATCAAACATTTAGAGAAGAGCTAATACCTATCCTTCTCAAACTCTTCCAAAATATACCAGAGGGAGGAACACTCCCATACTCATTCTATGAGGCCACCATCACCCTGATACCAAAACCATACAAAAATGTCACAAAGAAAGAAAACTACAGGCCAATATCACTGATGAACATAGATGCAAAAATCGTCAACAAAATACTAGCAAACAGAATCCAACAGCACATTAAAAGGATCATAGGGCTTCCCTGGTGGTGCAGTGGTTGAGAGTCCGCCTGCCGATGCAGGGGACACGGGTTCGTGCCCCGGTCTCGGAAGATCCCACATGCCATGGAGCAGCTGGGCCCATGAGCCATGGCTGCTGAGCCTGCGCATCCAGAGCCTGTGTTCCGCAACGAGAGTGGCCACAACAGTGAGAGGCCCACATACAGCAAAAAAAAGGATCATACACCATGATCAAGTGGGGTTTATCCCAGGAATACAAGGCTCTTCAATATACACAAATCAATCAATGTGATACACCATATTAACAAATTGAAAGGGAAAAACCATATAATCATCTCAATAGATGCAAAATAGCTTTTGACAAAATTCAACATCGATTTATGATAAAAACCCTCCAGAAAGAAGGCATAGAGGGAACTTACCTCAACATAATAAAGGCCATATATGGCAAACTCACAACGAACATCGTTCTCAATGGTGAAAAACTGAAACCATTTTCACTAAGATCAGGAACAAGACAAGGTTGTCCACTCTCACCACTATTATTCAACATAGTTTTGGAAGTTTTCACCATAGCAATCAGAGAAGAAAAAGAAATAAAAGGAATCCAAATCGGAAAATAAGAAGTAAAGGTGTCACTGCTTGCAGATGACATGATACTATACATAGACAATCCTAAAGATGCTACCAGAAAACTACTAGAGCTAATCAATGAATTTGGTAAAGTTGCAGAATACAAAATTAATGCACAGAAATCTCTTGCATTCCTATAAACTAATGTTTAAAAACCTGAAGGAGAAATTAAGGAAACACTCCCATTTACCATTGCAACAAAAGGAATAAAATACCTAAGAATAAACCTACCTAAGGAGACAAAAGATCTGTTTGCAGAAAACTATAAGACACTGATGAAAGAAATTAAAGATGATACAAACAGATGGAGAGATATACCATGTTCTTGGATTAGATTAATCAACATTGTGAAAATGACTCTACTACCCAAAGGAATCTACAGATTCAATGCAATCCCTATCAAACTACCAATGGCATTTTTCACAGAACTAGCATGAAAAATTTCACAGTTTGTATGGAAACACAAGAGACCCCGAATAGCCAAAGTACTCTTGAGAAAGAAAAACAGAGCTGGAGGAATCAGGCTCCCGCACGTCAAATTATACTACAAAGCTACAGTAATTAAGACAGTATGGTACTGGCAAAAAACAGAAATACAGATCAATGGAACAGGATAGAAAGCCCAGAAATAAACCCATGCACATATGGTCACCTTATCTTTGATAAAGGAGGCAAGAATATACAATGGAGAAAAGACAGCCTCTTCATTAAGTGGTGCTGGGAAAACTGGACAGCTACATGTCAAAGAATGAAATTAGAACACTCCCTAACACCATACACAAAAATAAACTCAAAATGGATTAAAGACCTAAAGGTAAAGTCAGACACTATAAAACTCTTAGAGGAAAACACAGGTAGAACACTCTATGACATAAATCACAGCAAGATCCTTTTTGACCCACCTGCTAGAGAAATGGAAATAAAAACAAAAATAAGCAAATGGGACCTAATGAAACTTCAAAGCTTTTGCACAGCAAAGGAAACCATAAACAAGACAAAAAGACAACCCTCTGAATGGGAGAAAATTTTTGCAAATGAAGGAACAGACAAAGGATTAATCTCCAAAATTTACAAGCAGATCATGCAGCTCAATATCAAAAAACAAACAACCCAATCCAAAAATGGGCAGAAGACCTAAATAGACATTTCTCCAAAGAAGATATACAGACTGCCAACAAACACATGAAAGAATGCTCAGTATCACTAATCATTAGAGAAATGCAAATCAAAACTACAATGAGATATTACCTCACTCCAGTCAGAATGGCCATCATTAAAAAATCTACAAACAATAAATGCTGGAGAGGGTGTGGAGAAACGGGAACCCTCTTGCACTGTTGGTGGGAATGTAAATTAGTACAACCACTATGGAGAACAGTATGAAGGTTCCTTAAAAAACTAAAAATAGAACTACCATATGACCAAGCAATCCCACTACTGGGCATATACCCTGAGAAAGCCATAATTCAAAAAGAGTCATGTACCAAAATGTTCATTGTAGCTCTGTTTACAATAGCCAGGACATGGATGCAACCTAAGTGTCCACTGACAGATGAATGGTTAAAGATGTGGCACATATATACAATGGAATATTACTCAACCATAAAAAGAAAAAAAATTGAGTTATTTGTAATGAGGTGGATGGACCTAGAGGCTGTCATACAGGGTGAAGTAAGTCAGAAAGAGAAAAACAAATACCGTATGCTAACACATATACATGGAATCTTAAAAAAAAAAAAAAATGGTTCTGAAGAACCTAGGGGCAGGACAGGAATAAAGACGCAGATGTAGAGAATGGACTTGAGGACACGGGGAGGGGGAAGGGTAAGCTGGGACGAAGTGAGAGAGTGGTATGGACTAATATATACCTCCAAATGTAAAATAGATAGCTAGTGGGAAGCAGCCGCATAGCACAGGGAGATCAGCTCGGTGCTTTGGGACCACCTAGAGGGGTGGGATAGGGAGGGTGGGAGGGAGATGCAAGAGGGAGGAGATATGGGGATATATGTATATGTATAGCTGATTCACTTTATTGTACAGCAGAAACTAACATAACATTGTAAAGCAATATTACTCCAATAAAGATGTTAAAAAAGAAAAAAAAGTTTAAAAAAAGGGAGGGGAGGTGTATAAAAAAATAAAATTCAAAACAAAGGGGGAATGGATGGGAGCCAGAGGATATCAGGATTTGGGAGAGCTAATAATTATTGAGCATCTGGCAAAAAAGCTTGCAAGGTAGGTATTACTATCCCCATTTTACAGATGAAGAAAACGAAGCTTAAGTAAAGTGCTGAGAGCCACGTAGCTAAAAAGTGGCTGAGCTGGAATTTGAACCCAGGCCCTATGGCTCTAAAGCATATACCTGTTCAGCAGGCCAGTGGGTCACTTTGGGGAGGGGTGTGGGCAGGTGGTCCAGGGTGACCATAACAGCACACAGTAGGGCTTTTTCAAGTTCTGGGACACAGTGTGTATCTGCTCACCTCTGTTAGTCCAGCTCCTTCTTTCTCTACATTCTCCTCCCTGTCTGACAAATGTTCTCTCTCTGCCTCTACATGGGTCTCCCACTATCTCTTACTCTATGCCTCTTTATATCACATTGTAGTCTGTATCTCTTTCTTTTCCTCCCTTTTTAACTTCTCTGTCAGACCCTGTCTATCTGCCTATCTGTATGGCTCTGTTGCTTTCTGTATGTATCTGTCTTTTTCTCTCCCTCAACTTGCCCAGTGTGTTTGTGTTTGTGTGTGTGTCTTTGCATGAGGATAAACTAGATCTCCTAGTTCCTTCTTAGCCGTAGGATTTTTCCAACACAGTCCTGTGTGCCAGGGGTGCTCTCCATTGGGGAACAACAGAGCTAAATGGCAGAAATCCTGAAAGTTTAAAACTCAGAATGAGCAATGCTGATGATACTGACTATGGGATCAGAGTACATAGTGACGTAATGGAAAAAGACGGAATACAGAAAGCAGGAGCAGATTCCTAGGGGGATGATAATGAGTTTCACTTTGAATATGTGGAGTTTAAAGTATCTATACAACATCCATGGGGATGTTTCTGAAGGCAGTTTAAAATTGGGATATGGAGAAACCCAGGCTGAAGACCAAGGTTTGGGATTGACCAG
This sequence comes from Delphinus delphis, assembly GCF_949987515.2. Classification (NCBI taxonomy): domain Eukaryota; kingdom Metazoa; phylum Chordata; class Mammalia; order Artiodactyla; family Delphinidae; genus Delphinus; species Delphinus delphis. Next base: position 43,422,373 of record NC_082684.1, on the reverse strand, counting down.
CCTATTGATAGAAGTCAAGAGCAGAGAAAATCGCCCTGGAGTACGGAGTATATATTAGACAGGTTTCTCCAGAAAAGCAAAACCAATACAAGATATATATATATATATATATATATATATATAAAGGGATTTATCATAAGGAATTGGCTCGTGCAATTATGGAAGCTGACAAGTCCAAGATCTGCAGGGTGAATTGGCACCTAGAGACCCAAGAAAGTTGACGTTTCAGTTCAAGTCCAAATGCAGGAAAAAAAACCAGTGGCCCAGCTCGAAGGCAGTCAGGGAGGAGGAATTCTCTCTTGCTCAGGGGAGGGTCAACCTTTTTATGCTCTTCAGGTCTTCAACTGACTGGATGAGGGCCATTCACATTAGGGAAGGCAATATGCTCTACTCCGTCTACCAATTCAAGTGTTAATCTCATCCCAAAACACTCTTACAAGCACACCCAGAAAAATGACCAAGTGTCTGGACAGCACATGGCCCGGTCAAGTTGACACATAAAATTAACCATCACAGAGGAAGACTGGACAAGACCGAGGGCATAATGCCTAGGAACCCCAACATTTAAAGGTCATGAAGAAGAGCATGGGCCAGGAGAAGACACAGCAAAGGAATGGTCAGAGGGGCTCAGAAACCTGAACTGTTCGTATGAAACAACCCAACAGACCTAGTTCCAAGTGGTTATGAGGACGTTTACACATTCCGTGATCAAATCCTTTGTCCAGGTACAGCCAAGCCCACTGGTTGTGCCCCGGCCCCCTGCAGAGGTGCCCTGAAGACCACTCCCATCCTGTGCAGGCTGAGGGTTTCTCTGCCTGAGGGCGTCCATCCGTCATAGGAGCCTGCATGCGGGTGGCTAGAAGCACCAAGGGGGAACTTCCCTGGTGACGCAGTGGTTAAGAATCCGCCTACCGCAGTGGTTAAGAATCCACCTGCCAATGCAGGGGACACAGGTTCGAGCCCTGGCCCAGGAAGATCCCACATGCCGCAGAGCAACAAAGTCCATGCGCCACAACTACTGAGCCTGTGCTCTACAGCCCACGAGCCACAACTACTGAGCCCACGTGCCACAACTACTGAAGCCCGTGTGCCTAGAGCCCATGCTCTGCAACAAGAGAAGCCACTACAATGAGAAGCCTGCACACCGCAACAAAGAGTAGCCCCCACTCACCACAACTAGAGAAAGCCTGCACAGCAACGAAGACCCAAAGCAGCCAAAAATAAATAAATTAAATTAATAAATTAAAAAAAAAAGAATCTGCCTACCAATGAAGGGGATACAGGTTCGAGCCCTGCTCTGGGAAGATCCCACATGCCGTGGAGCAACTAAGCCCATGCGCCACAACGACTGAGCCTATGCTCTAGAGCCCTCGAGCCACAACTACTGAGCCCGCGCGGCACAACTACTGAAGCCCGCACACCTAGAGCCCATGCTCCACAACAAGAGAAGCCACCGCAATGAGAAGCCCACGCACCGCATCGAAGAGTAGCCCCTGCTCGCCACAACTAGAGAAAGCCCGCGCAGCAATGAAGACATGACACAGCCAAAAATAAATAAATTAAAAAAATAAATTTAGAAGCACCAAGGAAATATTGTCCTAGAGGCCATCCTCAATCAATGAGGCCTGTGAGTTGGTGGATATATTAGTTTCCTATTGCTGCTCTCCCAAATTTAACGGCTTAAAACAACACAGATTTCTGATCTCATATTTCTGGAGGTCAGAAGTCCAAAATCAGTCTCATGGGCTAAAGTCAAGATGTCTGCAGGGCCGGTTCCTTCTGGAAGTTCTAGAGGAGAATATGTTTCCTTGCCTCTTCCAGCTCCTGGAGACTGTGGCCCCTTGGCTCATGGCTCCTTCATCTATCTTCAAAGCCAACAGCATAGCCCCTCAAATCTCTAAGCTCTGCTTCCTTTGTCGTATTTTCTTCTCTGGCTCTGACCCTGCTACTTCTCTCTTATAAGGAGAAGTATCTCTTATAAGAAGATTATTATGATAATCTCCCTCTCTCTAGGTCCTTAACTCATTCACATCGGCAAAGTTCTCTTTGTACGGTAACATATTCACGGATTCCACAGGTTAGGATGTGGACCTCTTTGGAAGAACCATTATTCTGCCTACCACATCAGGTAAATCCCTTCGCTTTCCTCACCACCGAGGTGTGTTCCACACAGCTTCTCAGAGAATCCCCAGCAGCAAGGAGACCCTGCAACAATCCACTCATGAGCATCACCCCCTTCACTGGCCCCCCACCCTCCCCGTCTCACTTCCCTCGCCGCGCTTCCTGAAGTCACCGTCTTGCTCTTAGGGCGAATGCAAACTAAGACACTAGTCTAATTCTGCCAACCATATAGGCAGGCCCGCACTTTGGCATATCAACTTTATTCATTTTGTACATTAAAACAAACTCTCGGAATAAACAGAAGTAAAAAAGCAAGGAAGACAGGCGAGCTGGCCAAGTTCAAGGAAGAAGCCATCTCCATTCATGTACATTAATTCTAATCGAAGGACTCCAGGCTACCTCAATTTTAAAAATGTACCCCTTCCATATAGCATTGTGCAAGGTGTAGTTTATGGCTAGTTCCACTTGCATTCAATTTTGAAAGGGTTATAAACACAGTCTCTGTAATAATCAAAATTTCAGCATCATTTACATCTTTCAGTAAAGTGGGAAACCTGATTTTTATCTCAATCAATGAAAAGAGAGATGTATGTTCCACCTATAAAAAATGAAACATCAGTACACAGTCCTTTGTTCAAAGCATATGTGACTAAATTTCAATTATGGTGTTTCTATAGTGTCAAGAAATAAATGGAGGGGACTTCCCTGGTGGTCCAGTGGTTAAGGATCCACCTTCCAATACAGGGGACGCAGGTTCGATCCCTGGTCGGGGAACTAAGATCCCACATGCCGTGGGGCAACTAGGCCTGCGCACACAACGAAAGATCCTGCATGCTGCAAATAAGACCTGATGCAGCCAAATAAATAAATAAATATTTTAAAAAGAAAGAGAGAAAGAAAGAAATGGAGACCAGTTCTTTTTCTTCCTTGATATTTAATCACAAGTGCCTCTTCCAGCCCAAGAAACAAAGATTTTTTCCAACTTACATAACACATTTAAGAATAATAAAACTTACCAAGGTTTAAATGTTGTCTGCATGTTTTTTAAAGAAACAAGTTTTTCCAGCTATAGATTATGCTCTAATGATGCTATATTTACCTGCTTTAAAATTACACAGAAACCATATCTATAATTATTTGCTCCTCACATAATTACAGAACAGCAAGCTTCTGATGAATAGAATGACCTACTTCTTTGCATAGGGCTAAGTGAGCAGTAATGGTGCATCTAAGAAGCAATTAATTCTGAAGGCTCTGCCCGATACTTACCGAGAAGGGTGCAAAGAGCCCAGATACCCTAATCTCTACTTTCAAGTAATATTAAGGACGTCTTTAGTTGACAGCAAACTTAGGAATGACACTAGATACCTACTGGGGAGCTGCAAAGAAAACATCTTGTAATCAACTGTACATCTTCTTGGGGTCATTTATTAATGATAACCATACTGACAAACCATAAACTGCATGTATCAACTGTATGATGAGAAGGCTGTCGTGAACTACAACTACATGAAGTACATGGTGCATTAGTGAAGAAGAAACTATCCCTCCATGTGTGCTTCTTTCTCTTCCCAGAAAAGGCAAGCATGATATACAACATTGCTCACAAAGGGAAAATACAACTTGTCTAGGCCCCTCCTCTACACCCGATTGCGGGGGATAAAAAACAGAAACACTGCACTTTGTCTAAGACACACTTGAAAATTCTCCTGAGCACTGAGGTTTCTGATCTATGGTTTAACTACTCGACAGCAACAAGGCCACACTCAGGGGACCTGAAATTCTCCCCAGCTCACTCTTACAGCTCTCTCTTCACATCTGCACTACCCAATCTTCAATCCCTTGGTGAAAAAGAAGAGTTTCGTCTTCATACTTTTTTTTTTTTTTTTGTCCACATCTCACGGCATGTGGGATCTTAGTTCCCCGACCAGAGATCAAACCCGTGGCCCCTGCACTGGAAGCGCAGAGTCTTAACCACTAGACTGCCAGGGAAGTCCCCATACTTTATTTTTAATAGAAACTTTACTGCTTCCCAAAGTACAGCCTCATCCGGCTTCCAGCGCAAAGTCAAGTCTGTGTGTGTTGTTGGCCGGATGCACTGAAACTAACCTTTGCCATCTCAAGGTGTAGGTGAGGCTGTCACAACCATGAAGTCCATCAGGCCTGCATCTGCAGTCCCATCTATTCTCAATGTTATGTAAAGTGACAGACTGCTTCAGCTTCAAGACAAGATCCCCAGGCACTCCTCCTCTTTACATAATTTTTGGGACTTCCACTGATAATAGCCATGGCTTGATCATAGGACGAGGCAAAGGGAAGGTTGGCTTAGTGACCAGGTAACTCTGAAGTCTCACGTTTGCTGATGATCCTTATGTAAACTTTCGGACACGATTCTACTTAATCACCATGAAGCTCACTGATTTCCTAGTGCCGTGGCTCAGCCAACAGATCAAATCAATAAGAAGTGGAGCGCTAATTGAATGAGTACTAAAGTGGTTTTCAAGGTAGCTTTGGGGTTTGTTTCCAAAAGTTCCATTTACCGGTTCATAATGCAACACGCCTCACAATGATGGGCAAATACGAAGCTGCACTCTCAAGAAAAATGAAGGCAAATCTTTGGCTAAGGGCCCCTGAGTATCGCAGTTAATATAAAAGTTTCCCTGAGCCCTTGATCCTCAGGAAAAAACCTAAAGGCCTCGCCAGACCACTATAAGACAGCAGGAGGACGACCTCCGTCCCCACCTTTCCCCTTTTAAATCCCTTATGCAAACTTTGCACACACTCCCTGGGAGCAGCTGTTCAACATTTTATTAAATGGGGAAACATTTTATTAAAACAGTGGAGTCAATCTCAGTGTCCTTATTCTTTAATCATTTCAAACATACTTCTATTTTGCCAAGTTCTTGAGATGCTAACCGTCCTGTCTGTTATGTCTACTTACTTTCCTTCATGCTGGGATGTTTCCTTGTGTGATCTGTAGTTTCTCACGGGGACGGATTTTTCAGTGGACACTGTTTTCCCCTAGGAGTCTTGGGCAGCCCGCATTGCGGAAGTGTCACTACAGATGAGCAGTTTCTGTTTGCTTGTGCTGAACCCAGGAGGCTCACCCACCTGGAACAGTGCTGTGCGTTCATTTCTGAGTTGCGGGTTCTTGCATGATGAAGGTAGGCCTGGGGCTTTTGTGTTTCTCTCCCACCAGAGCCCCTTTCGCTTTCCCTGACTTGAGGCGGGTATTATTCCATACCCCTTTTCACCAAGGAGGCAGCTTTCCCAGAATGTCTTCTTACCCAGGGGTTTTAGTTCCTGTCCCCTGCCCTACCCCAGCCCAAGGTCATGTCTCTTGGCCCAACACTGGTGTTAAACTCCACCCCTCATCCCAGCATCTATAGGTGGTCTCATCCCCCCTTAGACGCCACAGCCTCCGCTCAGGAAGCTACCGCTCCAGCCTTAAGCTGCCGCCCCGGCAACAACAGCTTTCCCTTCCAGCCCAGTTGCATATTTTACATTTTTGTTTTGCTTTAGGCAGAATTTCTCAGTTTGCAACAGGAGGTGGAAATCTACACTCAGTTACCGTGCTGCTGGAACTGGAAGTCGGCTACTGGGACTGGAAGTCGAGACTCAACTTCTAACCAGGCGTTTTCGCTTTTTTATTTATTGAGGTGGAACTCATAAAACCTACAAATGACCATTTTAAAGTGTATAGTTCAGTGACATTTAGCATATTCCCAATGTTTCATAACCATCACCTCTATCTCATCCCAAAATGTGTTTTATCAACCCAAAAGGAAACCCCCTGCCCATTAAGCAGTCACTCTCCATTCTCCCCTCCCCCAGCCTCTGGCAACTACTAATCTACTTCCTGTGTTTAAGGATTTACCTATTTTAGATATTTCATGTAAATGGGATCATACCATACGTGACCTTTTGTGTCTGGCTTCTTTCACTTAGCATAATGTTTTCAAGGTTCAACCAGGTTGTAGCATGTATACTAATGGCCAAGAAGCACATGAAAAGATGCTGAACATCATTAGTCATTAGGGAAATGCAAATCGGAGTCCCAGTGAGACACCACTTCACACCACTAGGAAGGCATACTGAAAACAAAACAAAACAAAAATTAAAAGAGAGAATAACCATGTTGGCAAGAATGTGGAGAAATTGAAACCTCACACACTGCTGGTAGAAGTGGAAAGTATGCAGCCACTGGGTAAAACAATTCATCAGTTCCTCAAAAAATTAAACATAAAATTACCATATGACTCAGTAGTTGCACTCATATATAAATTTCCAAAAGAATTGAAAACAGGTCCTCAAACAAATACTTGTCCACTAATGTTCATAACAGCACTATTCACAATAGCCGAAAGACGGAAACAATCCAAATGTCCATCAGCTGATAAATGCATAAACAAAGTGTGGTATATACATGCAGTGGAATATTACTCAGCCATAAAAATAAAAGAAATACTGATACTTGCTACCACACAGATGAACTTTGAAAACATTGTGCTGAGTAAAAGAAGATGGACACACTAAGTGATGGAAGATGAGGTAAAGAAGCTATGTGGGTCCTCCTGGAAGCTGGGTAGGTGCCACAGAGAAAGGAAAAGGTAGAACTTATATTCCATCCACACATACTCGACTCATCATGCCTCAGACCCCACATGATAACCACCGGCTACACTCCCTACTAGAGCAAATGCCCAACATTACGCTCAAGCCAGCCTACCTAAATGACTAGAAAACAGCAGTCTCCTCTCAAAACAATTTCCCACTTAAATTATTTACTTCTCTGGAGTAATCACAAAATGTACCAAGTCAACTGCTAGGCAAGAAACACAGGAATCAGAAGCAAAGTCTTGGGTAGGTTTTTTATTTGATATGTTTTCTTTCAATTAGAAGAAGAAGCCAACATTTACTGAGTATCTAATAGGTACCAGGTACTTTGTCAGAAAACATCTATAAAGCCTTGTATATTTGTGAATTACTGCAGTTATGTTTAAAAGGGAGGAAGAGAAATTGAACTGTATTTTTTCAACAGACGTAATTAAATCCCAAAGCTCTGAGCATCAGTTAGACACTAGAAATAAAATCTGATTATCTCGTAGACTTGTTTCCATACAAACACTTTTATGAGTTGCCTAAATACACATGGCCCTGAATTAGCCATCAACCAAAATGGATTTGTTTTTACCTAGTAACAAACAAACCAGGAACCCATTTACAAGTTTCTTATGAAGAAGCAGCCAGAAACCTTTCGTTTAATAGGCAATATAAGCATCTACATTTTTAATGATGTTTATTTTCTTCTTAATGTAGAAGTCTAAAGGCCATCAACGCTGCAGCAAGTAACAAATGTGCACTAAGAGAACCTAACCAAACACATCCACTTTCTCCATGGCCCAACATTATAGGCAAATAGTTTTCCAAGATTTGTGTGAGGTTTTATGTTCACACAGAGGCATCTGCAATAGACTTTGGAGAGAACTGCAGCTACTATGAACATCTTAACTCTAAGAAAGATGTTTCCACAATTGTAACGCAGTCTGTGATAGATTAACAAGTAGAGATTCAAGACCCACTCATTCACACAGAGCCAAAAAGAAATCAAACAAGAATAACTTGATTGTCTTACTTGACGTTGTTTTCTCCCACCATGTACTTCCTAGGAGGCTGCCATCTTTTTTCATCTTAGTGCCACAAAGGCTTCCCTTGTTTCTTTCCAAGTAATATTCTTGAAAGGAAACTGATCACATCACTCCCTGTTTAAAACGCCTTCAAAGCTTCCTCTTGCCTTTGGGGAAAAGTCTAAACGTCTTCACATGGCTTACAAGGTCTGTGTGATTTCAGCTCTTACGAGTTAAGTGTGTCTCACTGTCAAATCTTCACACTTTAACCTCTGTTTCCACCTCCTCTTTTCCCAACTCACTCCTCTCATTCTTCAGGCTCAGCTTAAAGGGCACTTTTCAGGGAGGTCTGTTCTGACTCCTACACAGGTCCCTCTCCTGGGGCAGCCAGAGCCTCCTGTGGCTCCCATGCTGTTACTATCACGTGGCACACGGTAATATAACCATAAAAGTTCTTGCTTAATGGCTGTCCTTCCTGTTAGTCGATTAAACTCTCTGAGGGAAGGGGTGCCTGTGTTGCTCACTGCTGGAGCTTCAGCACCACACAGCACCTGGCATGCGAGGGACTCTGTTGAATTAATGAATCATCTTCCACAGTAACATACTCTCATGAGGACTGGGGGTACTGCTCTCATACACTTGGAGCGAGGTAAAGGATAATTGGGATAATACAATTAAAATGGTTCTACTGGTACTTCCCTGGTGGTCCAGGGGATAAGACTCCGCGCTCCCAATGCAGGGGGCCTGGGTTCAATCCCTGGTCGGGGAACTAGATCCCACATGCCGCAACTAAGAAGTCCACATGCCGCAACTAAGACCCGGTGCAGCCAAAATAAATAGATAAGTAAACAAATGTTTTAAAAAATAAAATAAAAGGGTTCTACTGAATACTATCTGCAGGAGGGGTTCTTAACCATTTCTGTGCAATGGACTCCTTTGTCTGTCAGAGAAGACTATAGACCCCTTCTTGGAATCATGTTTATAAACGCATAAAATAAGATGTATAAAACTCTCAAGAAACAATTATATTTAAATCCCATTATCAAATTAGTTTTTAAATTTGTGACACAACAGTAAATATACCTTTTTACTCTCTCATTCAATAAGAAGATCAAGGGATGGGTCTAATAACCACCATACTTTCAAAGTAATGATGAGCATAACTGACATATTAAGATATCTGTGACAACCATAATGCTGATATAAAACTATCTGTAATATTTGTTGGTGAGAAAGACACAGTTACTGCTAATACTACTATGGCTACTGGCTCCACTCATGATTAGACAAAATACTAAAATTCAGTTAGTGAAAATAAGGATGTAATTTTTACCGTCCAAGTTCATGCACCCCTAGAGATCCTCGTGAAAGCCATGGAATTGTCTGCTTAGCTCTCCTGCTGCAGGGAAGTATGGGTTACCTGCCCCCCAATTCTGGATCCACCACCACAGTGTGCAGTGTGCATGTGTCCCCTGGGCTGCTCTCAGACACTGGCTGGGCATGAGGTGGGTACTGGTGCATGTCCAGGCCTGTGGGGCAGAGGGGTCCTCTAATGGGCAACTTGGGCTCAAGAACTCACAATCAGCCTGGCCAAAACATTCTCAGAACTGAGCTGTCATCTGCATCCTTTCCTACCAGTCCTCCTTCCTTCCACCTCTCCCTTCACAGAAGTCAGACCTGCACTGCAATCTGAAAGCTCTCCCAGCCCACCCCTGCTCTCTTCCCTTTATCCTTCCCTGGTGGCCTCCCAGCAAATCTCTTGTACACATAATCCCATCTTGACTCTGCTTCTCAGAGGACCTGAACTAACCATCCCTTTTAATCTAAGAGAAAAAGAAAAGCCTATTTAACTGATTTTATTCAGATCTGATTATTCCGAAGATATTTGGACACATTGCTTTTATAACATTTCACCAATATCTACTACCTGATTTCAGAAAAGGACTTTATAGAAAGTTTTTAAACCATTTCCCATAAACTCTTCAGCCTCTAAAGGAAGGGCCATATCAGGTTAAGGCCAAGGACTAGCCTCCCTGAACAGATGACAACAGATCATTAAGAAGCCTGGAACAGGAGGAAGGGGGCTAAGACCTGCAGCCAGCACAAAGACTTTTATAAACAATATAATTTGAAGTAAACACAATGTCAACCCATCAGAATATGCTACTTCTCATTTTTTTTTTTTTTTTTTGCGGTACACGGGCCTCTCACCGCTGTGGCCTCTCCCGTTGTGGAGCACAGGCTCCGGGCGCGCAGGCTCAGCGGCCATGGCTCACGGGCCCAGCCGCTCCGCGGCATATGGGATCTTCCCAGACCGGGGCACGAACCCGTGTCCCCTGCATCGGCAGGCGGACTCTCAACCACTGCGCCACCAGGGAAGCCCCTACTACTTCTCATTTTTGAGAGCCCCTCTGACTCAATACTATGGAACGCACCAGAACTCCACATACACAATAGAGAAGTTCATGTACTGGATGGCTAGGTATAGTTAGAATTGCAGAGAAGATGCTGGGAAAACAGGATTGTGAAAAGCAAATTTTAATGCAGAAGTGAGAAAAAGACTTTATAGCACAGAGCATTTCTCTTCCCCATGCTTCACTCCTTCCACAAAGGACTTCAGGTATGATAATGACGTTAAAGGTAATATCAGGGGGGCTTCCCTGGTGGCGCAGTGGGTTAGGGTCCGCCTGCCAATGCAGGGGACGCGGGTTCGTGCCCCGGTCCGGGAGGATCCCGCGGAGCGGCTGGGCCCGTGGGCCGTGGCCACTGGGCCTGCGCGTCTGGAGCCTATGCTCCACGACGGGAGAGGCCACAGCGGTGAGAGGCCCGCGTACCGCAAAAAAAAAAAAAAAAAAAAAGGTAATATCAGAACCAAAATAGAGAATAACACACCAAAAAAAGAGAAATGTAAATAAGCACAGAAAAATCAAGATGAGAGAAATAAACCTAAGAGTGAAGTTTCTAAGAGCTTATGGGGAGAAATAGGTTCTTAGCACCCAACGTTGAAACCTGGAACACATTTTCTCACTGAAACCTTTTCTGGTGCGTTGGTTAGATTCTGTAGGACCCTTAGAAGAAATTCTGCTTCCAGTACGTTGTGAGCGAAATCCGCAGTTATGGTTGCCCCAAGGACCTCACCACGACATATAACATGGTTTCTAAGGGGTAATGCCCTCTGCGTTTCAAATCAATTTGGGGAAAAGAATTCACTCAGAAATATCTCGTGTTAGCCTATGTAAACAGAAAAATGGTGCTATGGGTTAAATTGTGTCCCCCACAAAAGATATACTGATGTCCTTACTTCCAGTATCTCAGAATGTGACTTAATTGTACATAGGATGCTTGCAGATATAATTAGTTAAATTAAAATAAGTCATACTACAGCAGGATGGGCCCTTAATCCAATATGACTGGTGTCCCTATAAGAAGAAGAGAGAGACACAGGGAGAGGAGAATGCCATGGGAAAACACAGAGACCCACAGGGAAAAGATGGCCATGTAATGATGAAGGCAGCGATTGGAGTGAGCATCTCCAAGTCAAGGAACACCAAGGATCCCCCAGAACACCAGAAGCTAGGAGAGAAGCAGGGAACAGACTCTCCCTTACAGCCTCAAGAAGGAACCAACCCTGCTGACACTGATTTCAACTTCTAGTCCCCAGAACTGTGTGCGTTTCTCTTGTTTTACGCCACCCAGTGTATGGTTCTTTGTTATGGCAGCCCAAGGAAACTAGACCTCCCTGTCCAGCCTGCCTGCCTCTGTCACCACCAACTTCCTGATCTGTAAATCTCACAGTAACGTACCAGGTTCCATAGGGCTTGATTCCATGCCAAAGGTGGACCAACGCTTTTGGAAACTGGAACCCTGGTGGCAAACTCAGCCTGTTGATGCTCTCTATAGACCCAAGTCTCCTCTTTGTTCCTAGGGAACGATTTGCATGCTGAGATGATCTAGTTCAATTCTGGCCTCAATACATTACACTTAAATTGTACTTTTCTTCCAGAATACTTGTGAAAATTGCCTCATGACTTCTCCCTACTCCCTTGTGCAGTAAGAAAGGAACAAGTAGCATTATCTCAATTTTGAAGATGAAGACACTGAATCCACTGAATCGTAAGAGCAATCCTTATGAATGCTCTTCATTAAGACTATGAAGAGTATTGAGAGGTCATCGGTTCCAAAGAGGCCCAAACCTGTTGCTTAGCAGAATCATCTGAGCAACTCAGCAAAGATAGATCCACACGCCCAGCTCAGCAGCTCCAGGACACAGCCCAAGAGTAGTCTGTACTTTTCTTTCTTTTGGCCACACCACGCAGCTTGTGGAGTCTTAGTTCTCTAACCAGGGGTTGAGCCCATGCCCTCGGCAGTGAGAGCTCAGAGTCCTAACTACTGGACCACCAGGGAATTCCCCAAGAGTCTGTATTTCTAACAAGTTCCCCAAGGAATTTTTTTTTTAATAACCTGACTAGCACGATTTGTGAACTGGCATTTGGGACTCACAGACTGGTCTTGTCTTTCTCAGGTTTGAGGAATATATGGCAGTGCTAACAAATTATTTTTATTCTAATGTTACTTAAATAACCACAACCCCAAGATTAGGTTTAAACCTCTAATCCTGACAGCTCTTTTATATGACTGTAAAACCAAAACAAATTCATAAAGTAAACAGAATCCCAGTAAAAATCCAAATCGACACCACCAGTCGCTCTATGGCTACTGCACTGACTGCTGCAGGACTGGTCCCTGACAGCATAGCAAGCTCAGGCCACACATGCTGTAGGAGACTCCATCCCCTCCCCTCTTCTCTCCAAGAACCATGGCCGGGCTTGCCTGCCGGCCTCAATGTCGTGGCCTTCGCTGCATGAGAACGTCATCATAAACACAAAGCAATCACGCGGCACGCTCAGCTCTGAGGAATCACCCAAATAATCCAAAATATGCTTATCTTAGTGGATTCACATTCTCATCCAAATGCAAGCACAAGATTTAAAGTTTCTCATAGTAAACTTGTGGACTTCCCTTTGATAAACATTGATCTCATCCATCTGCCCTCCTTCCGGCAGAGTCAGAATTCAGTGGATGTGGGTTTCAATTTCTTAGAAACAGTTAACACTATATTGTGCTCACTGTATAGCAGACACACTGTTCTAAGCCTTTTACATGAACTAACTTGTTTACTCCTCATATCAACCATGTAAGGCGGGTACAACCATTACCGCCACTGTGCAGATGACAGAACTGGGCAAGAAAGAGTAAGTAATTTGCCCAAGATCACCCAGCTCGTAAGGGCCAGACCTGGGATTTAAACCCAGGAGGTCTGGCTCCAGAGCCTGTGCTCTTTACCACTAATTACATATACTTTCAAGTAAGGTATTCATATTCCAAGATTAATAGTAGAGTCTGACTTCTCTCTACTCCTAACAAGTAGGAATCTGAGGCATTGGTTCCAGGTTGGCATGAGTTGCATTGACTAGGAACTTGGGTGAGAGGTGGGAGGTTGCACTGCATAGAGATAGAAACAAAGGGCCTCAGGGACTCACTGGGTCAAAAAGCCAAGCAAACCCCCCCAAACAGGCATCCATCCAGAAAAGCTGGCTAACGTAGGAAAATCTGGGCGAATAACAATAGGACGGAAACCAAGGAAACCAGATGAGTGAGCAGGTCTGAAGCAGAACCAAACAGAACTTAGAAATATTCTCTAAGCAGAAAAGGGAAACGTCTGCAGCCTTGAGTGGGACAGGAAGATGTTAAAGTGGCCAATTTAGCTGCAGTAGAATTCTGCAAAAAAGAACCCCAGTCAGCTGAGTATGAGCTTATCCATGTTGCCCAGGAGGACCGCTCACAAGAGAGGTAAAGGTGACACTGGGATCTCTGGAGAGTTGTAATGAAAGCTCACAGCAGGAAAAACCCAAGGCTCCCTCCTCGAAGCAATTGCATCTTTTATCTTGTCATCTGCCAGGTGTTTAAATGAACTTTGCTAACTAATACTTACTTCTCACATTCTAAAAATATAAAGACATCAGGCTGTATCAAGTTGCTACGGACTCAATGACAGATGAAGCAAGAAAATTAAATAGCATGCTTTTCAAAAAACTTATTTGGACATAATTAATGGGAGGCTGCCTTAAAGGAAAACTGGGTTTGTGTGGTGATGATAAAAGATATCCTTGTCATACTGGTCAATATGGCTTCTTCCTGCCCTTCAAATTATCTGAACGTTCACCTTGGCAGTCAGGATTTCATGCCTGTCTGCTCCTGGAGAGATCTTGGCACTTCTAATAGAAGGGCACAACAACAACAAAAAATCACAAGGAACATGTTGGAAATGAGAAGAACTGAAAGAAAGTAAAAAGAATGTGAAAACCTAACAAGCAAGAGGAGAAACAGTAGAGAGACATATGACATATGGAAGCTAGAGAAGGGAGAGCAAAGTAGCCTTTTTAAGTGACTGATGGACATTGAGTAAGAAGAGAGAAAGTCATTCAAATGTAATTTGGAAATGCTTTGTGCCCATAATCAAACCTTTTACTTCATAGATAAGAAAATCAACCCACTGGACTTTAGAATAGCATTAATAAGCCTCACTGATGAGAGAGAAAGAAACTTAAGGAAAATCAAAGAAAAACTGTGCCACAGAGAATAGACGATCTTTTACTGCTGCAACATATACGTATTTGTTTCTGAACTACAAAAATGTCATAATCATAGACACTCATATTTCACATTTTTTTCAAAGAGCCTCTCTCCCTCTCTCCCCGTCTGTGTCAGCAGTAAGTTTTAGGTATGATGGTTTCACATCAAAAGTAGCATTTATCTTATGGTACAAAGTAGAAGCAAAGAATGTAGACCCAGAAGAACCAAATGCCTTTAATCTGATAAGCCTACATTGATTCTCTGTTTTGACTCAATTTAACAATTTATTAAGATTTTTCTGTGACCAGGCACTTGCTGGAGGATGAATAAAAAGATAACTAAGACACAGTCCCTGCCTTCAGAGAGCTTATATCTCACAGGAACGACTTCGTGAGGATGAATAACACAAGTGGTTAAGCCCCCATGATGGCAAAAATGGCTGTCACAAATAATGAGTGAAGGCATTAATTAAGGAGTGTTTTTACTACTGCAAAAGCTCAGGGAGAGAGCTTAGTTCCCGCTGAGGATTTTCAAGGATGATGACTTAGTAACATGAGGTGCCACAGAGTAAGCTCACCCTTCCAACAGCATAAGCACCTTCACTGTAGCTCTAAAGTAGAAGAACAACACTTATTTTAAGTCTCAACCCTGATTCTGAATCTGAGTCTGATCCCCTTATGATTCAAAGTTCCCATGGCTTAGAGAGTGAATGATTCTACCCAGAGGTATTTCTGGTAAAGGCTTTTGTATCCATCTAGGTTCTCACATAGAGCATCAAAACAACCAATTCGAACCTGGATTTCACAGTAATTTGTCTACATCTCAGGTCCCACAGCATGACATTCACGTTCTAACTGTTGGCTTCAAGTGCAGCATTTTCCAGATGGTTTTCCTCTCTGTTTTGATTTTTCAACCGGCAAAGTAACTGCCATTAGTATAACACTGTCCAGCCCTGCAGATGAAGTAACATGGGGAGGAGGGAGACAAAACAGACCCTTCTCCGAAGTCTGTGGAGGCTGAAATACAGCTCTTGGCTGCTTTACTTGCGTTCAGTTCAGTCTAAGCAAGTCCAAGAAGGACCATATTCCTCAAAGCCCTGTCTTATGGTACTCAAACCTGTGCCTTCCTCTCTCTCTCTCTCCGCATTGGACCTGGGTTGAGCCAGTGGCAAACAAATCAACCACGTGAGTGCACTCTCCCACAGTGAGCAACCGATCAAGGGAAGAACATAAGGAGACCAGGCACAGACACTGAGACCTGAGGTTATTCCTGGGCAACAGTCCTGGGGGCGAGGGAACAAGCTGCCCAGCTGAGTAACCAGAGAAAGAAGAGCCCAGCTGTTTCCCTGGTCTTGCTTTGTGTTGAGTTTGCTTCTTTCTTTTGTTTTTGTTTCACTGTTGCTTTTTTTAAATTGTGATTAAACACACACAAAACATAAAACTTACCACCTTAACCCTTTTTAAAAGTACACTTCAATCGTGTTCCACATACCCAGATTGTTGTGCAATGGATCGCCAGAACTTTTTCATCTTCCAAAACTGAGATCTATATCCATTAAACAACTCCCCATTTTCCTGTCCCTCAGCTCCTGGCATCCACCTGCTCTTGGTTTTTAATGAGAAGGTAAGTTTACTTAGAAGGAGGGAACAGAGCTGGGTAGAGTGGCATTAAGCTCCTCCACTTCATAATAATATCAACATTATGTGACATCATGTCACGAACAGCAATGAAACAGGAATAAAGGACATTAATTAAGGATAATTTTACAAATAAAGGAAAGATTCCTGGTTTGTTGTTCTGTGTATACCATGAAGTCAGGCAACATCTCTTTCAGGGATGCAGCTTTGGCTAATCAGACACCCATAAAGGATCCAAGGTTCTTGAATCTAATAATATTTATTCCTATGCTCCTGCCAGTGATCTACAGCAATGCAAAATCTGTGGCAGCTCAGCAAACAAATAATGCAGTTTGAAGATCAGCACTAAAAGATGACGCTAAAACTAACCAAATCCATGTCTAGAGCCAATCGATAATTTCAGAAAACACCAAATTAATCAAACAACCCCTCCACAGTAAAAAAAAAAAAAAAGAGAGAGACAGAGAGAGAAAGAAAAAAAGAAAGTCATATATTCTCAGCAGCTTCAGACTCCCTGGGATGGGTCTGGCCAGGAAGGTGACAGATGCCACAAAACTTTGACATAGAACCACCCTTACAAGAGGGCTGCACTCATTCTACTGTCCACACATCCTAGCACGCCACTGGTCCAGGCCAAGACTACTAAGTGTTCAATTGATGCCAACATCCAGCTCAGCTAAGATTATAAAGTTAACAGTTCTGCCAAAGAAAACAAAAAACTAGACTTTCATTGCCAATATATTCATATAGATAACATTTATGGAATAGAGAAAACTCTTTAGCCTCTCCACAACTTTTGATAAAATGGGTCATCATTTGTTACAGCAAATAATCCATGTCCTATTCAGTCCAGGGCATCACCACTCTGGATTTAAATGCTCTTTCTCTGAATTCAAAAGGTCTATATGCAACTGATGGGAACATGTATAGCACAGGGAACTCTACCTAATGCACTGTGGTAACCTAAATGGGAGGGAAGTCCAAAAGGGAGGGGATATCTGTATGTGTATGGCTGATTCATTTTGTTGTGCAGTGGAGGCTAACACAATATTGTAAAGCAAACATACTCCAATAAAAATTAATTTAAAAAGAAAGAAAAAAAAGGTCTATATGAACTTCCTCCTTTGGCCTCTGGAGGTCCTTCTGGGCTCCACCGTTGGCCTTCAGCCTTCGTTCACTCTACATCAGGAGACAAGGTGACACTGGCCTATTGCTTCCACCTGAGTTTCATAGAGCATTCTTTAAAAGACACCCTAGGCTTGACTACATAGTTAACAACTCAAAATTAAACACACTAAAAGAAAGAGAAAATTCTAGCATATTCTAAGCCTGAATGTTCAAAACTATTTTCAACTTCTCTATTTTAGTCCAGCCCACTATCAAAGTTCTGATACACTATCTAAAAGTTGTCTGCTCCCCCAACTGCCCTGACCTTATCCCAGGCCTTGGTCATCTCCCACTCAGATTATTCCCAGCATCCAAGGCTCTCCTTCATTTGGACCCACCTGCACTTTTCCACCCTCCCAGATACAAACCAAGCTCCAGCCAGACCAGGCCCTATGTCATCTACAACCCTGTCCCCAGCTTCTCTAACTCTCATTTCCTCCATAAAACTTTTGGTCATTCTTATACCAACTAACACCTACTGTATGCTTACTGGTTTCCAGCCCTGTGCTAAATATTTTGCACAGATGCCATGCAATTCTCAAAACAACTCTACTGCCATGCCCATTTCACAAAGGAGGGAGCTGAGGAAGTGCTAGGTTCCTGGGGGCATTCTACAAATACTTAATGTGAACTGTCTCTTGATTTCAGAGCTTAGCATCTAAGCATTTTCAGACCTGTTGTTGGTCGGTTCACCTGCTTCTCAGCCGCATTTTCAGTCCTCTATCTTGAAACAGTCCTTTCCTTTGGCTTCTATGACACCACGCTTCCCCTCGCCTTTCAGTTTATTCCTCCTTAGCCTCCTTTGGGGGTCTGACCTACTCTATCTCATCTCTGAATTACTAAAGCTTCCCCAGGTCCCATTCCAGGTCACCATCCTTCTCCCTCTAAACTTGTTCCCTAGGCACTATCATCTACTCCCATGGCATCAGTTACCATCTAATACTGAGGACTACAAAATGGACAGCTCCAGCTCAGCTTCTCCTCTAAGCTCCAGACATATCTCTCCTTCAAGTGCTTTTCATGTACCTGAAATTTAACCAGTAATCTCTCCCTCTCCCCACACTTACTCTGCCCCTAACTCGGGTCATACCCTGGTCTTCCCCATCTCAGTAATGACGCCACTACCCACCCAACTGCAACAGCCAGAAACATATGGGTCACCCTTATACTTTCCATCCTCCCTCCCAAGATCCAATCACCATGAAGACCTTTTGATTCTACCTCTTAACTCACTCTGAATCCATCCATTTTCCTCCCTGTCCCAGCAAAAGCCAGCTTTCCTCTTGCCCAGTCGATTGCAACAAGCTACTCTTTGGCTTCCCTCACCTGCTCTTGCTCCCTCTCTACTACATTGTCATTCTCTACATAGCGTCCCCTAGCCATCCTGCAGCCAGAGCGACACCTTTAGAATTCAAATAGCACATTAGAACCCTTCCACAGCATCCCACTACTCACAGGATAAAATCCCACATCCTTACCCTGGGAAGAAAGGTCTTGCAGAGTTTGGTCCCTATTAGGTTCACTAGCCTCCCTGTACTTCCTCTTAACTCCAGGCACACCTGCTTTCTTACAAGTCCTCAAATACTTCTTCCTGCCTCCAGCCATTACAATTCAGTTCCCTTTCCCTGAAATGCTCCTTTCTCAGCCCCTGTTCCCCCTTTCCTATGCGCCTGAATTCACAAATGCATTGCCCCAGGAAGCCTTCTCTGATCCCCCTCAGGTCAGGACCCCTGCTATCAGATCTCTGGCTACCTAATCTCCTTTATGGTACTAATCATAATAGTAATTTAAAGACTGGTGATTGCTTGATTAATGTCTGTTCCCTTCCCCTCACTGAAATGTAGGTGTCATGAGGGCAGTCACTGTGTCTGGGAGCATGCTATGTTGTCTCTAGCACTGCAGGATTCTTACCTAAGTTTCCATAACTTTGGTTAGTTAAGAATGTTGACATGTTTCACAGGTCACATCAGTCACCATCCTGATGTGACAACCATGCATGTGTCTTCATGTAATGGTTTTCATTTTTCTATGCATACACTGTTATAAATATGTTATCATATCCTAGACTGTAAGCTCTAGAGAGTCATAAAGGTTTAGCTTCTTAGAGCTGGGATGCTAAGAAATTAATACCGAGAATTAATGCCCTCAGTACTTCTCAAAGAATGTTGATCCTACTATCCCCATTTTACAGTTAAGGAAACCGAGGCATTAAAAAGCAAAATACCTCAGACGAGGACACTCAGTAACTTTTGTTGCGTTGCGTGGGCTATTTGCTGTGGTGCATGGGCTTCTCTCTAGTTGTAGCGTGCAGGTTTTCTCTCTCTCGTTGTGATGCTTGGGCTCTAGAGCAGGTAGACTCTGTAGTTTGAGGCCTACGGGCTCTCTAGTTGAGGCTGGTGGGCTTAGTTGCCCCATGGCATGTGGGATCTTAGTTCCCCGACCAGGGATCGAACCCACATCCCCTGCATTGGAAGGCGGATTCTTTACCACTGGACCACCAGGGATTCTACTATCCCCATTTTACAGTTAAGGAAACCAAGACATATAAAAGCAAAATACCTCAGACGAGGACACTCAGTAAGTGGTGGAGCCAGGAGTCAAACCCTGATCTGTCGGCCCAGAGCTCATGGGCTGGGAGAGCACATCAGTGATGGCAAAGCTAGGCTGTGACTCTACCTGTAAAGTGGAGGATGGAGCCGAGCAGGTTTGGTGTGAATGATTACATAACCCATTTCACTTCTCACATGGAGACTGGCGACACATAGATTCTACAGCATTATCAAGGCCAGTTTCCACTCCTCTCAGTGTCTATGTTGGCCAACTGAGCGATGAGAAAGGCTTTGAAACCATACTGAAATATGCAATGAAGACTTAGCTACCTACCAGGTTAATATCTATATGGCTTCCCAACGACATACCATCCAAGGACATTCTTTTTCTTAAAAAAAAAAAAAAAGAATTTGGGAATGTCACTTAGCAGTCAAGCTACCAAAGCCTGCAGTATTACATACAGTGTGTTGGTGATGGTTTGAACACAAAAATACCACACTGAAAATTTGGATAAAAATATAATTATTCATGCCTCACCACTTATGTCCTTTGATTTCATATGGGTTTTGTTCAGGACAAACAAACACACTCGTTACTTCCCATCTGTCCTGGGTCAGCCCATGGAGCTACCCTCTCCCTTGGACCTGGATTTCAAGAAATGCACAGACCACGCTGCCACTGCTAAATGGAAAAAGTGATGGAAGCCTGCGTGACTTCAATCAAAATGGTGGCTGTGTCTTCCCGGAGCCCTGAGGATGCTCAGGCCGTGTGCTAATGCATATATCAATGGAGAAGAAAATAAATAAAGCACTATGAAAATAATATTTCCACTGTGATCCTCTATGGGGCCATGTTTCCTCTCATATATTAATTCTGATAGAGAAAGCAACAAAATATGTCCCAGGTCAAACAGATATACTTACTACTTGGAACAAAACAAGCATCCAGTTAAACTTGTCAATCATTCATTTAAAAAATAGTTTAAGGGCTTATGAAATACATGACAGTGCGCTAAACTCATAGGAGAAAGTGAGGTGAAATAAATAGGGCTCTTCCCTGGGTTTCAGGATCTTATCATCTTAAAGGGATCATATATGCAAATAACTTGACTATGAGGCAACATAATGACCTCATATTTAACTAGTAGCAGAGCATCTTTAAAGTGCCATGTTAATAGGAAATATTCCTTACATCCTTGCTCAAAGCTTGAGCCATGGACCAGCATCACAGCATCCTGCAGGAGCTTTTCAAAAATGCAGCATCTGGGCTTCCCTGGCGGCGCAGTGGTTGAGAGTCCGCCTGCCGAAGCAGGGGACACGGGTTTGTGCCCCGGTCCGGGAAGATCCCACATGCCACGGAGCGGCTGGGCCCATGAGCCTGTGCTCCGCAACGGGAGAGGCCACAACAATGAGAGGCCCGCGTACCGCAAAAAAAAAAAAAAAAATGCAGACTCTCAGGAGCCACCGCACACCTACTGCATCAGAATCTGCACTCTTTTTTTTTTAACATCTTTATTGGAGTATAAGAATCTGCACTTTCATCAGATCCCCGATGATTCAAATGCTCCACACAGTTTGGAGAAGCACTGCTTTACATTATTTGGCAATTCAGTCACTGTCCACCAGTAACAACTTGATGGTAGCCGACTTCAAAACAGGGACTCAGATTTTTATAGAATAAATGCTTAACTCACTATTTTTAAAGTGAATCTCCGAGGGCTTTGTTTTAGAATTTAAATGTACAAAATGTGATTCAAAAGCTTAGCAAACTGTATGGCCCTGCATTTTAATATCCTGTGACTACTCAGACCCTTGCCTGAAACACTAAAGGATTTTAAAATATAGCTCTATTCCGAGAGGTGAGAATATTTTCTTTTAAAGCTTCATATGTATGAGGTTGACCTTGCAGAAGCCACTGGAGGAGATGGAAACTTTTGTCCAGATATTCAACCTGACGATAAAAAAACTTTTAGAGGGAATGTCACTGGAGGGAACTGAGATGGGATTCCTCCCAACTTCAGAGCTGCTGAGTCACAGAATCATAAACTGTGAGCATAGAAAAAAAAAAAAAAAAACAACCTTAGAGGTTATTCTCTCAGCTCTGCTTCATTCCCAGAGAAAATCAGTCTGCAGTACTTCATAGCTACAGTTTCTTCTTCCAATGAGTTCCCAGTGATTTACATTTGTCAACCAACCAATCAGCCAACCCATAAATATTTTTTGATCTTCTGATACCTGCAAAGTGCTGTAGGGACAGAAAGACATACTTGTTCCCTTACAAAGCTCATAGCTTCATGAGATGGAATAAAAGCTCCTAACAAAGTTGCAGGAGTTGTGTGCCATGAGATGCACAGTGAAGAGATGCTTAGAGGAGAAAGAGATCCCTTGAGATACGGGTCAGGGAGGGCTTCACAGCGCTGGAAGGAACCTTAGAGCTCATCAATCCCAGGTCTTTCTTCCTACTAAGGAAACTGAAGTGCAAGGGGTTAGGTGCTTTAGCCAAAGTCACGATGCAAGTCTCTAGAAGAAGTAGAGTGAGAAGCCCAGGCTCCTGACCAACGACTCCTTCCACCGTGCCACACAACCCCTCGGCACTGTTGGCTCCTGAGAATCAAGCTCGAAGGCAAAGTCTGCTGGCTGTCCACCAAAATCCATCCTCCCCTTCTTCTATAGCCACAGAACCGTACCTGGCATGTGCTGGCCAGCTGCCCTAATTTTCCATTCTTTTGCAGTTAGAGCTGGCCCTGTGACTAAGTTGTTGCCAGTGAAATGTCAGTGAAAGTGACATGTGTGACTTTGGGGCCCAGAAGTGCCTCCTTCACACTCTCCTTCTCCTTCCCATCAACTGCATCCCCAACACTGACAGCACCCTAGTGGATGTCAGTGCAGCAACTTAAAAAGGAACCTGCATCCCTGAATCACCCATGGAGCAGAACAGCCTGCCAACCTGGAATGCTCACTTTGGGCTCCATGTGAAAAAAGCAATAAACTTCTCTCTTTTTTAAGCCACTGAATTATCTGGGGATGTTTTTGCTATAACAGTTCAGACTTACCCTAAGCAATATAGTCTATAACTGATATAACCAAAGTAGGGTTCAATGAAATGGTGTAAAAGCTGTAATAAGAAGTCTGATACTTTCCTACTTTAATAAGAAGTTTCTTATGGTTACCAAAGGGGAATGGGGGTGAGGGAGGGATAAATTGGGAGCTTGGGATTAGCAGATACAAACTACTATATATTAAATAGATGAACAACTAGGACCTACTGCATAGCACAGGGAATTATATTCAGTGTCCTGTAATAAACCATAATGGAAAAGAATATATACATATGTGTATGTGTGTGTGTGTGTGTGTGTGTGTATACATATATATATTTATATATGAATCACTTTGCTATACACCAGAAACTAACACAACACTGTAAATCAGCTATACTTCAATAAAAAATTTTAAAAACAAAAAAGAAGTATTGCTTTGCATTAGCTCAGTTCCTGGTATACATGGATGGAGATACAGAAAGAGATTTTATTGGGCAGACAGACATGTTATTGGGCACTTACCAGGTACCAGACAATTTGTTAAACAACTTACATGCACATTAGATTAATCTTCACTACAACCCTCTGAGCTTGGTACTCTTATTATCTTCAATTTACACATGAGAAAAAAATGCAGCTTAAAGGGATGAATTAAGTCTATAACTAGTTAGTGCTGAGTAGAATTCAGACCTAAGTATGACTGACTCTACAGCCGGTGCTGTTTCCTAAAATGTTATATTCCGTGTGTGTGTGTGTGTGTGTGTGTGTGTGTGTGTGTGTTGACAGACAGGGATCAAGTGAATAAAATAAGTGTGGCAGCTAGATGTGGCGACCAGAAACACTGGATCAAGAGACAAGAGGGCTGGATTTTTACGAGTTATAGTTCTGGCCAAGCTATTTAGCTTCTCAGGGCCTAAGTGTCCTCTAGCGTTAAATGTGTTACCAGAACCAGATGATCGTTAAAGAAACAGCTCTAGCAGTCTGCAGCAGACGTACAAAGACCCAGCTATCATTCACGCACTACCACCTACATGAACAGTCTTTCACTCTCAAATCTGAACCGAGCAGAACACCTTGCTGGAGAAATAAGGGTTGAGCAGGTCTGAAAGTACAGGATAGTACAAAAGTTTAAAGAAATATAGGGCTTCCCTGGTGGCGCAGTGGTTGAGAGTTCGCCTGCCGATGCGGGGGACACGGGTTCGTGCCCCGGTCCGGGAAGATCCCACATGCCGCGGAGCGGCTGGGCCAGTGAGCCACGGCTGCTGAGCCTGCGCGTCCGGAGCCTGTGCTCCGCAACGGGAGAGGCCACAACAGTGAGAGGCCCGCATACCGCAAAAAATAAATAAATAAATAAATAAATGAAACAACCACGGTACACCCATAAACTCAAATGCGTGGAGTTTCAGAGTGTCACGGGTCATTGCCCTAGCTCTTGTTTAAATCGGGTTCTTCATTTTTCTTCAGAAAAGTTAGATAGTACTAATAACTGTCCCAGAATGGAAAGGTAGGAAAATCAGCTCTTTTCTACCATTGTTTTTCATTGCAGCCTTGCTCAAAAAGCAGTAAATTGAATCACTTTGCTATGCACTTGAAACTGACATGTCATTGTAAATTAGCTATACTTCAATTTTTTTAAAGCAGTAAATTAAAGAAGTAAGCATAGGAATACTCTATCATAGGCCATAGCATTTAAAGAGAAGAACTGGGAAGAGTCTTAGGGATAAGCCCAAAGGACTCATGCAAGTGGTGACTGATTCCTATAGGAGGAATCTTTAAATGCTGAGTAACACGGTGGACAGAGGTAGAAAGAGCAGACAGTTTAAAGTGGAGCACATAACCCATCGTAGAGACACAAAGAGAAGGCTTTGTGGGATATAAATGATCAAAACAAGAGAGCTGCATTAGCACAGGTTAAGGCTGGGAGTCTTCAGCAACCGGAGAAGGCTGCATAAAATATTTAAATGACCTTTCTAGAGTTTCAGGTTTCCCAGGGTACGTATAAATCTGGGAGGTCGCGCTCTTGGTGGACCCGCTGAATGACACTAGGCCACTTTACCAAACACTTTGTCCCACCCTAGACAGTAAGGTCACTGTAGAAAGGGGGGCAAGATTTCAGAAGCGCCATGGCAAGGATGCTCAGTCTCATCACAGGGTGAGCTCTAATTTTAAAGTCAACATTTATAGCCAGGCTTTTACTTAAGTATGCCTTCCCAAGGTCTAGGGAATGCAGATTCAAAATGTCTCTTCAGCTGCTGCCTGTGGAGAGGACTCCAAATAGTCTGTTGGAAATGACTCAACTAATGTTTAGAACACTAATCATCTCAAAAGTACCCTGTAAATGCCAATTCACTCGCAAAAAAAATAATGCCACTGAAAACGCTCTGAAGCAATAACTCTCTCTGCATAAGGCATTTATGGGGAGTTAATGACCAACTGGAGTCTATGGACTTTGACTAGAACCAGAAGCTATTAACTCATAGAAAAAAGTTTACACTCTCTTGATTTTTCCAAAGGTAGCATCCTTCGATGTGTGTAGAATATAAAACCCCAGAACCTGCATTATATGTGAGTTCTCTGGTAGCTATGAACAGCCTGGTGGACTCCCTTGTGACCACAGCTCCAGATTTCAAGCAATTGGAAAGCTAAGTAACAGGATCTGTCAGGAGGATATTTACAGTTTAAGCCATGTTGTCAACACACAGAAAACAAAGTAAGATTCAGACCAACTGAAACATAAAATGGTCCTAGAATCTGCGAAAGGAAAAAATGCTTTCAACGTCTTTGTGTTAAGTTCATTGGATTATAGCCCATTTTAAGCAATATTGAATTCGGTTTTGAATCTTAATACGACCACAATTTCATCTTCAACTTTTCCTGAGCTATGTCGCATTCACTCTTTCACTCGTCTGCCTACACTGAAAAGACTGAGTAATTCATCTCTAGAGCCTCCTAAACAGGGTAGTAAAAGCAGCATTGATGAGTCAGCTTTGCAGTTATTTCCTCATAACTCTTTGTCACTAATAGGGAATAGCTTGTTCTTGGCTTTGTACACCCTCCTGCACAAATTTGCCTCTTTATTTTAACTCCAACAAACTCGTGGAAGGCAATTTGGTCCTAATTCTAACAGAAAAATTGACTGCCATCAGCAAAGACTGGTGAAGGTCTGGTAGAGGTATAAAGCTTTTGAAAATATCTTTTCCTTTTAATAACTAATAGTCCTCCAAAACTGTGGCTTGTTCACTAGAAACTGCAGCATTTGTGAGTCTTATATCCAGATATTGCCAACAAGGAATAACTGGACAGCCATGACATTGATCTTGTAGATTATCCCTATAGAACTGTGTCCGGTAAATCTGTATTAAGAGATGTGAAAATAAGGCAACCACACGGAGCATTTCTGAGTCAGAATATCATTTTCAAAATACCTTTCCGGGGCTTCCCTGGTGGCGCAGTGGTTGAGAGTCCGCCTGCCGATGCAGGAGACACGGGTTCGTGCCCCGGTCCGGGAAGATCCCACATGCCGCGGAGCGGCTGGGCCCGTGAGCCATGGCCGCTGAGCCTGCGCGTCTGGAGCCTGTGCTCCGCAACGGGAGAGGCCACAACAGTGAGAGGCCCGCATACCGCAAAAAAAAAAAAACAAAACCTTTCTGGCAGAAAAAGGTGACTGCTCTTCAGAGCAATGAAGACCAGGAAGAACCGTATCTCTAGGGCATTTGGGGCTGTCAAGGGACTTTTCACAGAGCTCGTACAGCAAATGTACAAAGGGAAGATGTTTTCAGAGTTCCCAGATTCCCGGACTTCCTCCGTGTGTTTTTCTAATGGTCACAAGCAATAATGGACATGCATCTGTTAGTTTTATTTTCCCTGGCTCTCCCTCTCCAGGTCTTCCCAGCTGGGACCACTGTTGCACCTTGGCCTACCTCAGTTCCCAAGGTAATGGTGGCAGAGACAGCCTGCACCAAGAGCCCATGCTTGAGCCCCTCTGCCCTATTTGATGAGGCTTAGAATTAATTTACATTCCAAATTTCAGGCTGTACTCCCACCCGGAGAGGTTCCTCCATGACTAGCCTGGCCCAGAGCAAGCTTAGAGAAGAATCTAGCTCATCTCTCTCAGCCCTTATTCCCTAGCCCTGTGCTGGCTCAGTCCAGAGGATCCAAATTCTCAATTCTGATTGATTGCCCAGTCTAGGACCAGAGACCTTCCCCAAGCCCCAGCTCACCGGCCAGGCCCTAAAATCCTGCCTGGTTTATGTCAATTCCTCCTCCAAGGCTCGTTCCTGACATCCTACCTCCCAGAATCCAATTCTCATACCTGTAGCCCACCTTTCTGTGTAACACCACACATGAACCACTTCTGGATTCCCCATACTGGCTGCCTTAGAATCAATCATTTCTGAAATCAGGCTGAAACTGTTGATTCCCATCAGACATCATGTCTGGTTCCCCTGCTATCCCTCCAGAGCCAGAGTCTGGTTTCTTCAAAAGGAGAATGCTTCTAAGAGATGTAGAAGAAAGCAAAGCCATGGCACCTGGTAACCACTGAATGTAGAGGCTAGTGAGATTAAAACGGCAAATATGACCAGTTTCAATGTGGTAGGACTTTTCCCAGCTCCTTAAGAATATTCCACAGATCTATCTCTGCATCAAAAGTTGGAGGGTGGACGGGGGCAGGGCTGCTGCATTCCATTTTTACTTCAAGTACGTAACTTCCCTTGGTGCTGTGGAGGACCCCAACTGCAGGGCCTTACATGGCAGCTTTAAACTAGGGGGTCAGAGGATGAGCCAGAGGTGGAGGTCCAAGTCATAAGAATCCAGCTTACACTGGGCCCTCTGCTTATATTATCTCACTTACTCCTCAAAAATGCCCAGTGAGGTCAGACTAGCCACATTTTATTTAAAAAAAAAAAAAAAAAAAACCATTAGGGCTCAGAAAGGCTAATCTGTCCAAAGTCACTCACTTTAATAAGTACAAAGCTGAGCATTGAGCCCAGATCTGTTAGGTTCTAACCCTTGGGCTCTACCCACCAGCCACAGTGTCTTCCTAGGAGAAGCTCAGCCAGAGGCAGGGAGGATGACCAGAAGGCAATGGAAGACAGAGTCAAGAGAAGAAAGAGGCCAGTAGAGCCCAATGCTGCAGAAAGGCAGCGTAAGATCTGAAAAGGGACGACATATGTGGCAAACAGTATTAATGGAAATAAATGCACATTAAGTGATAGTTATGTGCTAGGAACTATACTAAATGCTTTGGCTGTATTAACTCTTTTAAGCCTTACAACAGCCCCCAGGATAGGCTCATTTTATTGATAAACACAAACTAAGACACAAAAAGTTTAAATAATTTGCCCAAGTTCATACAGCTAGAAGGGAGTGGAGTTTGGACTTGAACCCAGTCAAGTGGGCTCCAGGGTCTGTAGGCTTAGCCCCCCTCCTGGGAGGTTCCTGAAGACCTCAGCAAGAACAATTTTGGGAGGGGGTTGCAATCCAGCCAATATGCAACCTGGCTATGAAGGGAAGGAGGCAAAGAAAGCGGGAGCTCAAGGGGGAATGTGTTCATTTCCTAGGGCTGCCACAACAAAGTACCGCAAACCAAGTGGCTTAAAACAACAGAAATTTATCTCTCCATTCTGGAGGCTACAAATCCAAAATCAAGGTGTTGATAGGACCATATTCCCTCCAGAGCCTCAAGGGGAGGATTTTTCCTTGCCTCTGCCAGTTTCTGGTAGACCTAGCTGTTCCTCGGCTGTGGTAGCATCACTCCAATCTCTGCCTCAGTCTTCGCATGGCTCCTTCCCTGTGGCTCTGTGTCTCCACATGGCATCCTTGTGCGGCTGTGGCTGTGCCCAAATTTCCCTCTTCTTATAGAGACATCAGTCACATTGGATTCAGATCCATACCAATGACCTCATCTTAACTTGATTAAATCTGTGAAGACCCTATTTCCAAATAAGGTCATGTTCACAGGTGTTGGGGGTTAGGACTTCAACATATCTCTTTTTTTAGGGGGAAGGATGCAATTCAACCCATAACAAGAGCCACGGGTCCAAGGGGAGGATTTTTAAAGATAAAGATGGGAAAGATGATGTGTGTGCTCTTTCAAAATAACATTTTATTAAAGATCAGTAGGTAGGTCATGGCTCTTTCCAAACGAGCAGAAAATCTGATTATCTGCATCCCAAGAAAGGCTTGCCATGCCTGGCATATCATTTTTAGTATTCTGCTTTAATTTAATGAGTTGGAGAAGGACACAGCCTCATAGCTTTTGCCAGGAATATTCTGGTACAAGCCATCTATCACAACCTCCCCAGCTCACGCCTCCCCTGATCAATACGAAAGCAGAATTGATGTCCATGTCAAGCTGCACGGTTAACTCTCAGTCACACAGACTGACAGAGGCAAGCAGTTGTATAAACACTAAACTAACAAACAGAAACCTTCCACCTGGCTGGAATTTGGTCGGTTTTTTAATTGACATTTTTCTTAGGCAATTTAAAAAATTAGTTCATAATCCCTCAGTGTATATCAAATGGAAGTAGAAGTCCAAGGAAGTAGCCTGGAAATAGCTAGATTAGCAAAAGGAAGCCAATCTGGGAGCAAATGGTCCGTGTAGATAATTCTTACACTTTTAACCAGAGATTAGCTATACTTAAATAGCAATAGTAGGTTGGTCCAACCATCACAATATTGGCATCAAAATTTTGGTTTAAACAATTCCAGAACAGGATTAGTAATCTATAAAGAAATTGCCACTCATAACATTTATGCATTCATTAACTTTTCCCAAAACGTTTGTTTATTACTCACTCCTCCCTGACTAGTTTAGCATAATATCCTAAGCATGAAAATTTAGCTAAACTCTAATTAAAAACACCTACAAAGAATGAGCAGGTAGTAGCTGTCAAAGGGTTTATAATACCAAGAGACATCTCTGATTCTCACTATCTTTGCCCTTTAAGTTCACAACCACTGTATTCACTACAGTACTGGAAGCAAAACGACGAATCTGGGCTTCCCTGGTGGCACAGTGGTTAAGAATCCGCCTGCCAATGCAGGGGACATGGGTTCGAGCCTTGGTCCGGGAAGATCCCACATGCCGTGGACCTACTGAGCCTGCACTCTGGAGCCCACGAACCACAACTACTGAGCCCGTGCGCTACAACTACTGAAGCCCACGCACCTAGAGCCCCATGCTCCGCAACAAGAGAAGCCACTGCAATGAGAAGCCCCCACCACAACGAAGAGTAGCCCTCACTCACTGCAACTAGAGAAAGCCTGCTCACAGCAACAAAGACCCAACGCAGCCAAAAATGAATAAATAAAATTAATTAATTAAAACAAAAAAAGAATGACGACTCCCAACTGAGGAAGCAGACATCAACATTATCAAAGGGCAAGAGTGCTCTTAAAACAGACACATGACTATTTATACACATGGATACTGCTCTATTCAAATAAGCAACTCAAAGGCTACCATTTCTTCCAATAATACCAATTATTACTCAAAATTACTTTTTGAGAGAATCCTTTCCTATGATTACCACCAGAGCATGTAAAATATTCTTCTGAATTAATTTATTAATTTTGAAAATTCTTATACAGTGCCTGCCATGTATGTGATACTGTGCTAGGTGTCATAGATTTTGAAAGATTCAGGAGCAATTCAGGGAAAAATCAGACAAACGATACTGTTGATCAAGCAGAGTCATGTCATCTGGGATCCAAAAATGTTTCACAAAAAGTATGTTGCTAGCCAGAGTATAGTTCACTCTTTATGCATCCAGTAGAACCCCTCAATGGTTCAGGAATTTCTTCAGACTAAGTCTGGCTGACACTGGACCTTGGAGGATGAATTTTTAACAAACAATGCCACTGATTTAAGAGAATCTATCTGCATTGCCTCATTTGTGATTGCAGCCATTCTGTTCCCTCAAGGCTCCAGGAGACACCTCCAATCAAGCATTTAGGTTGAGCCCATCAGGCAGTATCACCATTTAGTATCTTCCTCAAAGACTGTCATTTTTCCCAGTTTCCCTTGAGAGATCAAACCAAATGGTGAGTCACTGTGGTTTCTAGGCAGCACTGCAAGTATTCAGCATACTCTGCACAGAAGTTCTCCTCATACCCCCGCTGTCCTTCAGAATGAGGCTGTTTCTTTACCTAATTTACTCTTCAATGAAGGATGGAAATGAACTAGCTCTAGAGAAATGCAAATCAAAACTACAATGAGGTATCACCTCACACTGGTCAGAAGGGACATCACCAAAAAATCTACAAACAATAAATTCTGGAGAGGGTGTGGAGAAAAGGGAACCCTCCTACACTGTTGGTGGGAATGTAAATTGGCACAGCCACTATGGAGAACAGTATGGAGGTTCCTTAAAAAACAAAAAATACAGCTACCATATGATCCAGCAATCCCATCCTGGGCATATATCCGGAGAAAACCACAATTCGAAAGGATACATGCACCCCAATGTTCATTGCAGCACTATTTACAGTAGCCAGGACATGAAAGCTACCTAAGTATCCATCAACAGAGGAATGGATAAGGAAGATGAGGTACATATATACAATGGAATATTACTCAGCCATAAAAAAGAACAAAATAATGCCATTTGCAGCAATATGGATGGACTTAGAGATTGTTATACTGAATGAAGTAAGTCAGAAACAGAAAGACAAATATCATATATCACTTACATGTGGAATCTTAAAAAATGATACAAATGAACTTATTTACAAAACAGAAACAGGGGCTTCCCTGGTGGCGCCGTGGTTGAGAGTCGCCTGCCGATGCAGGGGACGCGGGTTCGTGCCCCGGTCCAGGAAGATCCCATATGCCACGGAGCGGCTGGGCCCGTGAGCCATGCCCACTGAGCCTGCATGTCCGGAGGCTGTGCTCCGCAATGGGAGAGGCCACAACAGTGAGAGGCCCGCGTACCGCAAAAAAAAAAAAACAAAAAAAACACAAAACAGACTCATAGACTTAGAAAACAAACTTATGGTTACCAGGGGATAAGGAGGGTGGGGGGAGGGATAAATTGGGAGATTGGATTGATATATACACACTACTGTGTATAAAACAGATAACTAGTAAGAACCTACTGTATAGCACAGGGAACTCGACTCAATACTCTGTAATGGCCTATATGGGAAAAGAGTCTTAAAAAAACAGTAGATATATGTATATGTATAACTGATTCACTTTGCTGTACACCTGAAACTAACACAACATTGTAAGTCAACTATATTCCAATAAAAATATATATTAAAAAAAAGAAATGAGTCACTCTGCCAGATATGAGTGACTGGATGACCCATTTATATAGCAATATGGTTCCGCGTTACCCCCACCTCCTAACACTTGTGTCCTTGAGTGTCCTGATACTCCTCTTGAGCATGGGCAGAACGTGTGATTTGCTTCTGACCAAGAATATGGTAACAGTGATGGATGTCACATCTGTGACTATGTTACATAAAACTGTCATGTATGTCTTGCCCAAAGACCTTCTCCCTTGTTGGCTTCAATGAAGCAAGCTGCTAGGCTGTGAGCTATGGTGAGACCCATGTGGCAAGAAACAGAGGGCATTCCCCAAGCCAACAGCCAACAAAAACCTGAAGCCCTCAGTCATACCACCCACAGGAAATTGAAATCTGCCGACAACCATGTGACCTTGGATGCAGACCTTCTCCAGTTGGGCCTTGAGATGAGACCACAGCCTCAGCTGCTACCTTAAAGCTAAGATCCTGAAGCAGAAGACCTGAGCCATGCCTTGCTCTTAACATTACTTCATCTCCACAAGCTTTCTCACCGTGTTAGTAGTCTTGCTTGTTCATTGACTTCACATAAAATGACCAGTGATTTGTAAACATTCCCAGGACAGTTCTACAACTGCCAACAGCATATATGTTTAGTGGCCAATCCTGACACCGGTGTCTTAGCACATATAAACATGGTATAATATGCCACAGCCAGGCCCGTGCATTCTCTGCCTTCACAGGTCAGGTGAGAAGGCCTGTCCTTCAGAGTTACCTTCGGGAATAAACAGGGAATCCAAAAAAGGTAAATCCAGAGAGACAGAAAACAATCTAGTGGTTTCCAGGGCTAGGGGAAAAGAGGAATGGGGAGCGACTGCTTAATGGGTCTTCTTTTGGGGTGATTAAAATATCTTGGAACTAGATAGAGGTAATGGTTGCACAACATTGTGAATGTATTAAATGCCACTGAATTGGATGCTTTAAAGTGGTTAATGGTTATTTTATGTTATGTGAACTTTACCACAATAAAAATATGTTTATATAAAAAAAAGAAGTAAACAGGGAGAAGTAGGGACCAAGAAGGCTATGAAAGGTTCAGAGAAATATTTTTTGAAGCGTAAAGGCAGGTCAGTCCAGGGACTTCCCTGGTGGCGCAGTGGATAAAAATCCGTGCTCACAATGCAGGGGGCCTGGGTTCGATCCCTGGTCAGGGAACTATATCCCACATGCATGCCGCAACTAAGAGTTTGCATGCCACCACTAAGGAGCCCATGTGCTGCAACTCAGGAGCTGGCGAGCCACAACTAAGGATGCCGCCTGTCACAACTAAGATCTGGTGCAGCCAAATAAGTAAATAAATAAATAATAAAGATAAAAACAAAGGCAGGTCAGTCCGGTCATTTTTCCATGAGGAAAAAATCAAAAGCAACTCTATACTATTTCCAAATACTATACTCATGGACTCTAAGAGGTCACTGATGATAAGATTTACCATCGACATTAAAAATACACATTTAGGGCTTCCCTGGTGGTTCAGTGGTTAAGAATCCACCTGCCAATGCAGGGGACACGGGTTCGAGCCCTGGTCTGGGAAGGTCCCACATGTTGCTGTGCAACTAAGCCCATGCACCACAACTACTGAGCCTGTGCTCTAGAGCCCTCAAGCCACAACTACTGAGCCCATGTGCCACAATTACTGAAGCCTACGCGCCTAGAGCCTGTGCTCCACAACAAGAGAAGCCACCACAATGAGAAGCCCGTGCACCGCAACAAAGAGTGGCCCCCGCTCACCTCCACTAGAGAAAGCCCACGTGCAGTAACAAAGACCCAACGCAGACAAAAATAAATAAATAAATTTATTAAAAAAACCAACACATTGACTGCAAGACTTATCCATGATTTTAGAAGCATTAAAATGCAAAAATCATTGGTATTAGAATCAAAGGAAAATACTATCACAAACAAATTAAACATGGTTGCTACTAATCTAAGCAGATACATTTTACTGGACCAATTTGCAATGTAATTTAGAATACACTGAAAAAAAATTTTTTTAACTTTAATGTCAACTATGGAAAAAAAATGCATAGAAAAAAAAGACTGGAAGATAATAGGTCATTTGTTTCCTCTGAGTAAAGGGATTGTGGATGAGTTTTCCCATCTTCTTCAAACACTTCTGAAATGTGGCAAGATAGGGTTTCCTTTCCTTTCATCGTCTTTGTGCCTTCCCATCTTCCCCTGGTAGGAAGAGGGCCTTCTAGCCTCAGGTACCAACATTATGCATTGAGAGGGGAAAGTGATGGCAATAGAGAGGGTGGTTTATCTAGGTCAATATTTTCCTCTGCAAACTTCATTTAGTCAACAAAAATATATCGAGGGTCTATTACATGGCAGGCATTATTCTAGACACCAGGGAGATGACTGTGAATACAAAAAGCCTCTTGACTATGGAACTTCCAACCACGACCATAGGGTACAGCTGGAGCCCCAGCAGGAGAGTGATAAAGAGGAAGGGGTAGGAGACCAAAAGAGAGGGACTTCTGACCACTCATGTGAGGAGCGTCAGCACTGCCTGAACGGAAACCGAAGGAAATGGTAGCAAAATGTTTGCACCGTTCTCTGGCCTCCAATTATTTTGTGGTCTGCTCTAAATAAAGCTGCTCTTTGGTGTACAGAGCCAGAAGCCTGCCCAGCTGTTCCTGGGCATGATGCCAGGATTGTATATTTTATCCAAAATTTTTGCTTTGAGCATATACTGCTTCACAATCACGGTAAACAAACAAAAATGAATGAAACGGACTACTATTAACCCCCACCTTACTCCTTGTAACCAACCAAGCAGGTGGTTTTAGAAGGGGTCAGGTCATTATCTGCAAAAATAACCACCTTATGAAAATTTCTTATTTTCTTATAAAATAAGAAATCCCAAGAGAAGCTGAAATTTCACCTCAAGTAAAGAAACAAGAGAGAAAGAATAAGTGAAAGAGAGTGTCACATTTCTCTTTGGAAAGTGCCGGCTTTTTCTGAATGCTAATGGATACTGTGTCATTGAAACATCATTTAAGTGGTCTGAATTATTTTTGTTTTCAGGATGATAATGGATGTGGCATAGGGGCTAGAGGACTAAAAGGAAGCAAGACTGTGAGACAAGCAGATACTGAAAAAAGATCTTGTGAAAGCTTTTAGTTCTTTTTATTATTCACATATCTGAAAATGGTATGTCTGCAAATTCATTATAAAAATCAACTTTCCAAGTTTGGAAACGACGTGGTGGATTATCAGTTCACTCCTCCCCCTCCAAGAAAACCTTCAGCTGCTGATGTTTTTGCATTAAAGGATGGATTAATGTTTCTACCTTAAGCTTTGCATATTGATCACTACTGACTGACTGTAGTAATTGCCTACACTGAGGTAGGCAGTAGTCTTGAAAGATGTTCCTCGCTTCTCGGAACATCACGTCACCATGCCTGTCATGATTAGATAGCATCATATTTGCCTTGCTCAGCTGAAACTAAGACGTTTCACCAGTTTTAATGATGCCTACCTGACAACCAGTTCCTTTGGGAACGAGCCTAATGATCTGTCATTGACCGACACAGAAGTAGATTTCAGAGAACCAAGGTAAGAGACAATGACAAGTTGTGTTGAGCAAACTACCCTTGTTTCTCAGCCAGCTGGCAAAAGTGTTACAAGCCAAGTGTTCCAACTCTTGGATTTGAAGTCATACAGCCAAAATAAAGTTATCAACTCTTACAGCTTAAGGGGACCCTAAAGATCTAGTCCAAAGATTCCCTGGCCATCAGGTAAGGATCTACCTGCAGATGTCAAAGCCTTCCCCAGAAGATCAAGCCAGTTGTAACTTCCAAGTTTCTTTTTTCCACAGTTACTGTCATTTCCACTGAGATGAGCAATACTGTAGTTACCACTTCTATCCATGCATGTATGCACGTACATTCATCCATTTATTTCAGTCAATCAAGAACGACTTACTGAGCTGCTAAAATGTGCTATATACTATGATAGGGCTTAGGAATACGAAGATGAATGAGGCAAGATTCGTTGCCTTCAACTAGCTCACAATCCTATGAGGAAGACAGACATTAACAAATACAATATAACACTATCAGCAAAGAGAAGTACAAGTATAAACAAGGAAGTAATCAACTCATGAAAATTCTCCCAAATAAGATATCTGCATCAGGTATTGCAGAATGAGTAAGCATTCCACAGACCAAAAGAGGAGAAGGGGAGAAAGGAATTCCAGACAGAGAGGCCTGGGTATGCAAAATGTTAGACACATGACAGACCACAGCATGCTAAGGTTAAGAAGCGTTCAGTGTGGCAGGGATGTGAAGTACACAAGGCAGGAGCAGAGGTAGCAGTAGGTAAGGTTATAGGATGGCAGGTTTGAGGCCAAGATGTGCACAGCCTTAAAGGCCATGCAAAAGAGACTCGTATTATCTCATAGGTAAATGAGGTAGCCAACACAGGTGTTAATTTCAGTGGGACTATGCTGTCTTATTCAAATTGACTGTTTCTCAGAACATGGCCTAACACCCTCTCAGAATATAAGTATCTGTTCAGTGGGGTTGCTGCTGCTACAACAGACATAATCAGTCTTGTGTTTTAGAAGGATTTCACTGAAAACAGTGTAGAGATGGACCGGAAGTGGAAGAGACTGTAAGGAAGGAGATCAGTAAAGAGGTTCCTGCAATGGTCTGGGCGAGAGAGGATGGCAGCCTAACAAAGGCGGGATGGCAAGAAAGGACGTGTCCAATAGCCACTTAGGAGGAAGAACTAATGGGACTTTGCTACCAACTGGATGTGGGAATTGAGTGAACAGAGAGGAATCAGAGATGACACCCTGATTTCCAACTTAGACAATGAGTGTTCCCAAATGGCTTGTTACCCCTATCAGCTCAAAGAGGAGGAAGAAGTCAACAGGATCCAGATCACAGGTGGAAGGGTTAGACTTGAACAGGGGGTGCGTCACCTCTTCCTTTGAGTCAAAAAGGAAGGCAGACCCAATACACTGGAAGTGAGGACAGAGGAAAATTAAAGGGGCTGGCCTTCCCTGGTGGTCCAGTGGTTAAGACTCCGCTCTCCCAGTGCAGGGGGCCTGGGTTCAATCCCTGCTCAGGGAACTATATCCTGTATGCTGCAACTAAGACACAGCACAGCCAAATAAACATTAAAATATATATATATATATATTAAAGGGGCTTCTGTGTAGTGACCTCAGATCCATTCAAAGCCCCTTTAGGTAGATGAAAAAACTGAAGCTCGGAGCAATTAAAAGATACCCAAGATCACACCATACTAAAGCAGCAAAGCCAGAGCAATATAAGAGGTTTCCCCAGGGCTCCTCCCATGATATTACAATGTTTCCTTTCACAAATTAACATACTATCAAACACTTAATCTTCCTGAGTATGGAAATGGCAGAGGGCACATGTAAGTAAATTAAGAGAACTTGTGTACAGCTATGCCTTTCACTGTTCTGCTCAGCTCTTGGCAATCTGTTTTATGAACTGTACACTGGAACATTTGTTTTCTTTATTCCAAGGAAAATAGTTGGAAAGATCAATAGATATAGTCATACTAGCCTTGAGGCCATGGTTTTTCTAATGTGACAAATAAATGTTTTTTGAATGAATTAAATACAGATGAGCGCAGACCACACAGTTAAGTTAAAAAAAAAAAAAAAAAGCTTAGTTTTGCAATTTCTTAACTGAAAAAAAGGCAAGAAAAGTTGTTACTGATTCACCAGAACACATTTCCGCTGTCTTTGCAATACAAATTTTTGAGTCTCTTTAAAAGGAGGCATTCAGATTTACTCACTTGTTTTTATTCCTCCAAAAGTCATTATCTGGGATTCTTAATAAATTGAATTTAGAGTTTCAAAATGTAATTCATGAGTCACTGGAGATACAGCAAATATTGAACAGAGTAACTTCATGTTCCTTGTCAATATTTCTTTCTTTATTATCTGCTTAAAACGTTCGAGATCTAATGCATGCTCAGTGCTTCCCTCCAGCCAGGTCACATAACTGTTACCAAAGTAGCTCCCAGTTGTGCTTTAGGCTGACTTCAAACCCTAATGGAATGTGAAGCTTTTCATTTAATCCATACACCCCAGTGTGGAGTGAATGTAGAAACAAGGGAAAGACCACTTCAACACTCAGTTTTACCTTCCAAGTGTCACACACCAATAAAATAATCAAGAGTATCTGTCAAAGTATCTGACATATAAAAGGCACAACGTTTTCAATATCTCAAGGGAGAGGTAATGACATTAATTAATTAATTTTTTAAAATTAATTAATTATAAAAAATTAATTTTTTAGATCTGTCAAATTATCTAAGTACCATAAAATCAGGAAGGAAGACATTTTTCTATGTATTTCAGATGGTATTGATAGCAAAGGAGATAAAATGAACCACAAGAACCCGTGAGAATCTTAGAGTGAAGAAATCCAGGTGCTGGCTTTCTAATTTATACCTTGATGTATAATATGGGCACCTTCTGAAACACCATTTTATCTCAGAGACCATCCTGACCCCTCCACTCAGTCAGGTCCCCTTGTCGTCTACTTCTTTTCATCTAGTAGTTGCCCTGTGATTACACTAATCTCTCTATATACTTCTTTTTTTTTTTTTTTTTTTTGGTATTGCCTCTTTAATTGACTGTCTTTCCCACCCGACAGGAAGCCAGACTGTCTGTACTGTTCATCATGGTAAGTCCAGAGCCTGGCAAGTACCTCAAATACCATAGGCACCTAGTATTTCTTGAATGAATGAATTGGTAAACGAAAGAAAGATGGAATGGAATGGTTTGCTGAATCAACTTTTTTTCTGAAAAGATTTGCCCATAGCTGGACACATGTTATTAAAAATAATAAACAGTAATATATTGTAAAGGATTTGAGTTTGAGGTGGAGAAGAAAGCTACATGCTCAGTACACTTTAAAAGCTACTAGTACTCCTTTCCTTTTTCCTCTAATAGAATCCTTTTGGCCAGCACTTTCCTGGAGCTTTAGTTGACTGCAGTGACATCTACTGACAAGTCAGAGGAAGAGCCATCTTTTCACATGCTGGTCGCAGGTGGTGCCTGAGACTAGACCCCAGGGCATTCACTCAGGTGTCACCCTGTCGTCCTGCATAATGATTCTTACAGAATGTTATCTCCATTTTACAGACAGAAGACTTGAGTGCATATTTCATTCACATATCCCACAGCAAACCAGGGACAGAGCCCTCAATAACGGCTCCTGGCTACAACGCCCCTCAATGCAGCCTTGCCGAATGAGGAGGGGGATGACTGTCACACAAATGCCTCCCTAGAGGAAATGAACCGCTAGCGTACCTCCTCTGTATCTGAAAACTACCTCTATGTCTATATTTGTCTTCAAGAAATTCCCACCCTTTTGAGAATTTGCCCCATAAAAATGTGGCAAGTCCAAACTAAATGAATGGTGAGAGAAAAAATCAGGAAACCTAGAATAGTAAAAGGAAACATCTTTATGCCATTTTGCAAAACTAATATAACCCTGTTATTTTTCTAGTGCCTCTTGTTCACTTAAGAAGTCACTCTGGGGACTTCCCTGGTGGTCCAGTGGGTAAGATTCCACGCTCCCAATGCAGGGGGCCTGGGTTTGATCCCTGGTCGGGGAACTAGATCTCGTATGCATGCCGCAACTAAGAGTTCTCATGCTGCAACTAAGAGTCCGCATGCCACAACTAAGATCCCACGTGCCACAACTAAGACCCGCAGCAGTCAAAATAAATAAATAAATAAACATTTTTTTTAAAAAAAGGAAGTCACTCTGTGTTAGCTCATCACTAAATCCAATCTGCTGCTTATGCTATATAAAGAAGAAAAAAAATACTAGAGACAGCATTGCTTGTGATTACAGCCAAACATATCCCAAGTTATACACTCATATGCTTACAAAATTCCAAATCTTACACAGGACTATGTTGTCTAAAATAAAGTAAAAAGTCAAACACCACCCACCCTGAGCTGCTGTCTCCTCATCAGGTCATTCTGTCCTCTGATGCTCACTCTGGTGTGTGCACATCCATGCTCAATGCCTTTGAGCTCTAAAGCAAGTATTATCCTAGCAAGCAATCTACCGTTGCTTCCTCTTAGC
This sequence comes from Delphinus delphis, assembly GCF_949987515.2. Taxonomy (NCBI): domain Eukaryota; kingdom Metazoa; phylum Chordata; class Mammalia; order Artiodactyla; family Delphinidae; genus Delphinus; species Delphinus delphis. Next base: position 43,382,190 of record NC_082684.1, on the reverse strand, counting down.
CTCCTTGCTTGATCTCAGAAAGGATGAACTTATTGACTTAACCAGAAAAAAAATCATCTTTCTAAAGCTGCAATCTACCTTTAAACAGACTTTTTTCTTCAACTTGTGCTTAGAAGACATAAGATAATGTGACGAATACTATGTGGGATTTTCTGTTTCAGCAGATCAAAGGTAAAGGACATTGGAGATGGAGAAAGTGACCTGGAAACCCCAGATCTAGCTTCTCTGCCAACTAGCTCTGCACTTGGAACAAGTTATGAACTACCCTGAGCCTCAGTTTTCTCAGCAGTAAAGTGGGGATATTAATGATTCTCTGTTTATATCATTGTTAGGACAAAGTGTGTTCAAACGTTTAGTAAACTCTAAGAGGGCCATACAAATTTAAGGAACTGTTATCTCTTAAACCTCCAAATTGAATGATTGAGGAGGTTCTATTATACTTTCATATACCTTGATAAACAAGAGGACTGCAGAATTTAAGATTGCAGAGGACTCTGAAATTGACCTTACTTCAAACTTTTGCTTACGATGAAATAACTGAGGGGATAACTCATAAGGACAACCCCCTGCAGGGCAGTAACCCAGGTCTCCTAACTGCCAGCTCATGCTCCTTCCAGGCACCGTCCTCGGCGGTCCCCACCGAGGCCGGTCTCCCATCCCACCCAGCATGGATCATCTCCTCTCTAGAATATTGTCATGTGTCCTGTTCTGCACCCCTCACGTAAAGAAACGTTCCTACCTGATTCCAGACCACTCAGAGGAAACTTGGAAAATAAAACCTATAGGGAAAGATCAATGAATCACAGATTATTCCACTTAGAGAAGAGAAAGCTGTGGAAGAACTCCATAAGTAGCATGGTTGCAAATGTTCTTCATTTCCACTGAGGACCAAACAAGTGGGGATGGCAGTGATACACTGGTAAATGCTTAACAACAAATTCTCCTGAGAAAAGGTGTGTGTGTGTGTGTGTGTGTGTGTGTGTGTGTGTGTGTGTGTGTGTGTTATAAATTTTATTGATATAAAAGCATGTGTAGCACACAATGTACAAACAGCCATAAGAGACATAATATTCTTTATTGTAAATCTTATACAGCCAATTGATTCTTACAGAATGCTTTCATTAGTTTTTTTTTTAACATCTTTATTGGAGTATAAATGCTTTACAATGGTGTGTTAGTTTCTGCTTTATATAACAAAGTGAATCAGCTATACATATACATATGTCCCCATATCTCCTCCCTCTTGCGTCTCCCTCCCTCCCACCCTCCCTATCCTATCCCTCTAGGGAGTCACAAAGCACCAAGCTGATCTCCCTTTGCTATGCGGCTGCTTCCCACTACTCATCTATTTTACATTTGGTAGTATATGTAAGTCCATGTCACTCTCTCACTTCGTCCCGGCTTACCATTCCCCCTTCCCGTGTCCTCAAGTCCATTCTCTATGTTTAAGTCTTTATTCCTGTCCTGCCCCTAGGTTCTTCAGAACCATTTTTTTCTTTAGATTCCATATATATGTGTTAGAATACGATATTTGTTTTTCTCTTTCTGACTTACTTCATTCTGTATGACAGCCTCTAGGTCCATCCACCTCATTACAAATAACTCAATTTCATTTATTTTTATGGCTGAGTATATTCCATTGTATATATGTGCCACATCTTTTTTATCCATTCATCTGTCGATGGGCATTTAGGTTGCTTCCATGTCCTGGCTATTGTAAATAGAGCTGCAGTGAACACTGTGGTACATGACTCTTTTTGAATTATGGTTTTCTCAGGGTATATGCCCAGTAGTGGGATTTCTGGGCTGTATGGTAGTTCTATTTTTAGTTTTCTGAGGAACCTCCATATTGTTCTCCATAGTGGCTGTATCAATTTATATTCCCACCGACAGTACAAGAGGGTTCCCCTTTCCCCACACCCTCTCCAGAATTTATTGTTTGTAGATTTTTTCATGATAGCCATTCTGACTGGTGTGAGGTGATATCTCATTGTAGTTTGGATTTGCATTTCTCTAATGATTAGTGATGTTGAGCATTCTTTCATGTGTTTGTTGGCAATCTGTATATCTTCTTTGGACAAATGTCTATTTAGGTCTTCTGCCCATTTTTGGATTGGGTTGCTCGTTTTATTGATATTGAGCTGCATGAGCTGCTTGCAAATGTTGGAGATTAATCCTTTGTCAGTTGCTTCATTTGTAAATATTTTCTCCCGTTCTGAACTTGTCTTTTCCTCTTCTTTATGTTTTCCTTTGCTGTGCAAAAGCTTTGAAGTTTCATTAGGTCCCATTTGTTTATTTTTGCTTTTATTTCCATTTCTCTAGGAGGTGGGTCAAAAGGATCTTGCTGTAATTTATGTCATAGAGTGTTCTGCCTATGTTTTCCTCTAAGAATTTTATCGTGTCTGGCCTTACATTTAGGTCTTTAATCCATTTTGAATTTATTTTTGTGTATGGTGTTAGGGAGTGTTCTCATTTCATTCTTTTACATGTAGCTGTCCAGTTTTCCCATCTATTGAAGAGGCTGTCTTTTCTCCATTGTATATTCTTGCCTCCTTTATCAAAGATAAGGTGACCATATCTGCATGGGTTTATCTCTGGGCTTTCTATCCTGTTCCATTGATCTGTATTCTTGTTTTTGTGCCAGTACCATACTGTCTTGATTACTGTAGCTTTGTAGTTTAGTTTGAATCTGGGAGCCTGATTCCTCCAGCTCTGCTTTTCCTTCTCAAGATTGCTTTGGCTATTCAGGGTCTTTTGTGTTTCCATACAAATTGTGAATTATTTTTGTTCTAGTTCTTTGAAAAATGTCATTGGTAGTTTGATAGGGATTGCATTGAATCTGTAGATTGCTTTGGGTAGTAGAGTCATTTTCACAATGTTGATTCTTCCAATCCAAGAACATGGTATATCTCTCCATCTGTTTGTATCATCTTTAATTTCTTTCATCAGTGTCTTATAGTTTTCTGCATACAGGTCTTTTGTCTCCTTAGGTAGGTTTATTCCTAGGTATTTTATTCTTTTTGTTGCAGTGGTAAATGGGAATGTTTCCTTGTCTTCTCTTTCATATTTTTCATCATTAATGTAGAGGAATGCAAGAGATTTCTGTGCATTAATTTTGTTTCCTGCTACTTTGCCAAATTCATTGATTAGCTCTAGTAGCTTTCTGGTAGCATCTTTAGGATTCTCTATGCATGTATCATGTAATCTGCAAACAGTGACAGCTTTACTTCTTCTTTTCCAATTTGGATTCCTTTTATTTCTTTTTCTCTCTGATTGCTGTGGCTAAAACTTCCAAAACTATGTTGAATAATATTGGTGACAGTGGACAACCTTGTCTTGTTCCTGATCTTAGTGAAAATGGTTTCAGTTTTTCACCATTGACAACGATGTTGGCTGTGGGTTTGTCATATATGGCCTTTATTATGTTGAGGTAAGTTCGCTCTATGCCTACTTTCTGGAAGGTTTTTATCATAAATGGGTGTTGAATTTTGTTGAAAGCTTTTTCTGCATCTACTGAGATGATCATATGGTTTTTCTCCTTCAGTTGGTTAATATGGTTTATCACATTGATTGATTTGCATATATTGAAGAATCCTTGCATTCCTGGGATAAACCCCACTTGATCATGGTGTATGATCCTTTTAATGTGCTGTTGGATTCTGTTTGCTAGTATTTTGTTGAGGATTTTTGCATCTATGTTCATCAGTGATATTGGCCTGTAGTTTTCTTTCATTGTGACATCTTTGTCTGGTTTTTGTATCAGGGTGATGGTGGCCTCGTGTAATGAGTTTGGGAGTGTTCCTCCCTCTACTATATTTTGGAAGAGTTTGAGAAGGATAGGTGTTAGCTCTTCTCTAAATGTTTGATAAAATTCGCCTGTGAAGCCATCTGGTCCTGGGCTTTTGTTTCTTGGAAGATTTTTAATCACAGTCTCAATTTCAGTGCTTGTGATCGGTCTGTTTATATTTTCTATTTCTTCCTGGTTCAGTCTCGGAAGGTTGTGTTTTTCTAAGAATTTGTCCATTTCTTCCAGGTTGTCCACTTTATTGGCATATAGTTGCCTGTAATAATCTCTCATAATCCTTTGTATTTCTGCCGTGTCAGTTGTTACTTCTCCTTTTTCATTTCTAATTCTATTGATTTGAGTCTTCTCCCTTTTTTTCTTGATGAGTCTGGCTAATGGTTTATTAATTTTGTTTATCTTCTCAAAGAACCAGCTTTTAGTTTTGTTTATCTTTGCTACTGTTTCCTTCATTTCTTTTTCATTTATTTCTGATCTGATCTTTATGATTTCTTTTCTTCTGCTAGCTTTGGGGATTTTTTGTTCTTCTTTCTCTAATTGCCATAGGTGTAAAGTTAGGTGGTTTATTTGAGATGCTTCTTGTTTCTTGAGGTAGGACTGTATTGTTATAAACTTCCCTCTTAGAACTGCTTTTGCTGCATCCCATAGGTTTTGGGTCATCGAGTTTTCATTGTCATTTGTTTCTAGGTATATTATGATTTCCTCTTTGATTTCTTCAGTGATCTCTTGGTTATTAAGTAGTATATTGTTTAGCCTCCATGTGTTTGTATGTTTTACAGACTTTTTCCTGTAATTGATATCTAGTCTCATAGCATTGTGGTCAGAAAAGATACTTGATATGATTTCAATTTTCTTAAAGTTACCAAGGCTTGATCTGTGACCCAAGATATGATCTACCCTGGAGAATGTTCCGTGAGTACTTGAGAAGAAAGTGTATTCTGTTGTTTTTGGATGGAATGTCCTATAAATATCAATTAAGTCCATCTTGTGTAATGTATCATTTAAAGCTTGTGCTTCCTTATTTATTTTCATTTTGCATGATCTGTCCATTGGTGAAAGTGGGCTGTTAAAGTCCCCTACTATGATTGTGTTACTGTCGCTTTCCCCTTTTATAGCTGTTAGCATTTGCCTTATATATTGAGGTGCTCCTATGTTGGGTGCATAAATATTTACAATTGCTATATTTTCTTATTGGATTGATCCGTTGATCATTATGTAGTGTCCTTTGTCTCTTGTAATAGTCTTTATTTTAAAGTCTATTTTGTCTGATATGAGAATTGCTACTCCAGCTTTCTTTTGATTTCCATTTGCATGGAGTACCTTTTTCCATCCCCTCACTTTCCGTCTGTATGTGTCCCTAGGTCTGAAGTGGGTCTCTTGTAGACAGCATATATACGGGTCTTGTTTTTGTACCCATTCAGCCAGTCTATGTCTTTTGGTTGGAGCATTTAATCTATTTACATTTAAGATAATTATCAATATGTATGTTCCTATTACCATTTTCTTAATTGTTTTGGGTTTGTTATTGTAGGTCTTTTCATTCTATAGTGTTTCCTGCCTAGAGAAGTTCCTTTAGCGTTTGTTGTAAAGCTGGTTTGGTGGTGCTGAATTCTCTTAACTTTTGCTTGTCTGTAAAGGTTTTTATTTCTCCGTCAAATCTGAATGAGATCCTTGCTGGGTAGAGTAATCTTGGTTGTAGGTTTTTCCCTTTCACCAGTTTAAATATGTCCTGCCAGTCCCTTCTGGCTTGCAAAGTTTCTGCTGAAAGATCAGCTGATAAGCTTATGGGGATTCCCTTGTATGTTATTTGTTGTTTTCCCTTGCTGTTTTTAATATTTTTTTCTTTGTATTTAATTTTTGATAGTTTGATTAATATGTGTCTTGGCATGTTTCTCCTTGGATATATCCTGTATGGGATTCTATGTGCTTCCTGGACTTGACTGACTATTTCTTTTCCCATATTAGGGAAGTTTCCAACTATAATCTCTTCAAATATTTTCTCAGTCCCTTTCCTTTTCTCTTCTTCTTCTGGGACTCCTATAATTTGAATGTTGGTACGTTTAATGTTGTCCCAGAGGTCTCTAAGACTGTCCTCAATTCTTTTCATTCTTTTTTTTTTAATTAATTAATTTATTTTTGGCTGCATTGGGTCTTCATTGCTGTGCTTGGGCTTTCTCTAGTTGAGGCAAGTGGGGGCTACTCTTCTCTATGGTGAGTGGACTTCTCATTGCGGCGGCCTCTCCCATTGCAGAGCACAGGCTGTAGGCACACAGGCTCGGTAGTTGTGGCACATGGGCTCAGCCACTCCACAGCATGTGGGATCCTCCCAGTCCAGGGATCAAACCCGTGTCCCCTGCATTGGCAGGCAGATTCTTAACCACTGCACCACCAGGGAAGTCCCCATTCTTTTTTCTTTATTCTGCTCTGCAGTAGTTATTTCCACTATTTTATCTTCCAGGTCACTTATCTGTTCTTCTGCCTCAGTTATTCTGCTAATGATTCCTTTTGGAGAATTTTTAATTTCATTTATTGTGTTGTTCATCATTTTTTGTTTGCTCTTTAGTTCTTCTAGGTCCTTGTTAAATGTTCCTTGTATTTTCTCCATTTTATTTCCAAGATTTTGGATCATCTTTACTATCATTACTCTGAATTTTTTTTCAGGTAGACTGCCTATTTCTTCTTCATTTGTTTAGTCTGGTGGGATTTTACCTTGCTCCTTCATCTGCTGTGTGTTTCTCTGTCTTCTCATTTTGCTTAACTTACAGTGTTTGGGGTCTCCTTTTCGCAGGCTGCAGGTTTGTAGTTCCCATTGTTTTTGGTGTCTGCCCCCAGTGGCTAAGGTTGGTTCTGTGGGTTGTAGGCTTCCTGGTGGAAGGGACTAGTGCCTGTGTTCTGGTGAATGAGGCTGGATCTTGTCTTTCTGGTGGGCAGGACCGAGTCCAGTGGTATGTTTTGGGGTTTGTAATCTTATGATTTTAGGCAGCCTCTCTGCTAATGGGTGGGGTTGTGCTCCTGTCTTGCTAGTTATTTGGCATAGGGTGTCCAGCACTGTAGCTTGCTGGTCGTTGAGTGGAGCTGGGTCTTAGCATTGAGATGGAGATCTCTGGGAGAGCTTTTGCCATTTGATGTTACATGGAGCTGGGAGGTCTCTGGTGGACCAGTGTCCTGAACTCAGCTCTCCCACCTCAGAGGCACAGGCCTAACACCCGGCCGGAGCACCAAGACCCTGTCAGTCACACAGCTCAATTTGGTACGAGGGATGCTTGCCAGTGAATTAAGGTGCGAAAGAAACACAAGGCATAAATACCAAAGGTGTTGTGTGTGGTGCCAACTCTCTGGTTCCACCCTTTCATTAGTTTCTGCCAAACTTTTCTAGCTGTAAGTAACCTATGGTTGCAACTCATCTATGATTTGACAAGTGGAGTTGCACCCCATCCCACTAACTCTTTTCTCAATACATTTACTGTCATTAAATCTGATGTGTAATCTACTGTTCAGCTATTCCTCATCCTGATAAAAATTATATTCATTAAACTGAAGCCACTCTCAGCTTTGGCATTAGACACAACACACTTTTTATCTGCATTATTAAGGTTTTTCTCCATCACTTTAATTCTAGACAATCAACAGAACAGTAAATCAAGCCCTGATTTCTAGCATTTGCCCATTTCTATGGTATAATTATTCCCACCATAGCCAATTCTAAGTTATCAATATGACATCACTGAATGCAGAGTTGGGAAAAGAGACACAGCAGACCACCATTATATAGCACTTCCACCATACAGACACAATAGATGTAAATAACCTCAAGAGCACAGAGAGAACTAAAATGTAGTAGAATAATTAGGAAATGAAAAGTTTTGAGTATGTTTACTTCTATTTTTAATATAATTTATTTAAGTTTAATTTTACCTTATTAACTAAATTAAATTTATTTAAATGTAAGTTTAATTTATATAATAATAATTTGATTTTTAATAATGGCTGGATTTAACAATTGGTTTACAAAATTCCTGAAACTTTAACAATTGGCTCTTGCAATTCAGTAAGTGCTAGCTCCAGCATGGGGCTCCCAAAACTGTGAGAGGGATTTGGGTTCATACATTAAGAGCAGCATTTTCATAGAGCAACCATATGATCCAGCAATCCCACTCCTGGGCATGTATCCAGAAAAGATAAAAACTCTATTTCAAAAAGATACATGCACCCCAATGTTCATAGCTGCACTATTTATAATAGCCAAGACATGGAAGCAACCCAAATGCCCATCAACAGATGATTGGTTCAAGAAGGTGGGATATATATATATACAATGGAATGCTATTCAGCCATTAAAAAGAATGGAATATTGCCATTTGCAGCAACATGGATGGACCCAGAGAATATCATACTAAGTAAAGCCAGTCAGACAGAGAAAGACAAATATTATATGATATCACTTATATGTGGAATCTAAAAAAATAATACAAATGAATCTATGTACAAAACAGAAACAGACTCTCAGACACAGAAGACAAGCTTATGGTTACCAAAGGGGAAAGGGATTGCGGGGGGAGGGGGGGGATAAGCTAGCAGTATAGGACTAACAGCTACAAACTACTATATATGAAATAAACAAAAAGGATTTACTGTAAAACACAGGGAACTATATTCAATATCTTGTAAAAACCTATAATGGAAAATAATCTGAAAAATACATATATATCTGAATCACTTTGCTGTATACCTGAAACTAACACAATATTGTAAATCAACTATAATTCAATTTTTAAAAAGAGCAGCATTTTCACAACCAAATAAAGATGTGGGTTTAATTCTTGGCTCTGCCACTTGTTGAATGTATGAACTTGATCTTAAATTTCTTCATAGTTAAAATGGAGAAAACATTACTATCTCTTAGGGTTACTGGGAGGATTAAATCAGGTTTTCTGTAAAACAATGAAATTAGAGCATTTTCTCAGGCCATATACAAAAATAAATTCAAAATGGATTAAAGGGGCTTCCCTGGTGGCACAGTGGTTGAGAGTCCGCCTGCCGATGCAGGGGACACGCGTTCATGCCCCGGTCCGGGAAGATCCCACATGCCGCGGAGCGGCTGGGCCCGTGAGCCATGGCCGCTGAGCCTGCGCGTCCGGAGCCTGTGCTCCGCAACAGGAGAGGCCACAACAGTGAGAGGCCCGCGTACCGCAAAAAAAAAAAAGTCTACAACTAACAAATGTTGGTGAGGATGAGGAGAAAAAGGAACTCTTGTACATTATTGGTGGGAATGTAAATTGGTCCAGCCTCTGTAGAAAACAGTATGGAGAGTCCTCAGAAAACTAAAAATAGAGCTACCATGTGATCCAGCAATTCCACTCCTGGGTATATACAAAGAAAATGAAAACACACACCCCAATGTTCATAGCAGCATTATTTACAATAGCCAAGATATGAAAGCAACCTAAATGCCCATCAACAGATGAATGGATAAAGAAGATATGGTATATATTGATATATAATAATGGGATATTATTCAATCATAAAAAAGAATGAAAGTCTGCTGTTTGCAACAACATGCTTAGACCTAAACGGTAGTAGGCTTAGTGAAATAAGTCAGACACAGAAAGAGAAATACCATATGTTATTACTTATAAGTGATATCTAAAAAATAAAACAAATGAATGAATATAACAAAACAGAAACATACATAGAGAACAAATTAGTGGTTACTACTGAGGAGAGGGAAGGGAGAGGGGCAAGATAGGGGTAGGGGATTAAGAGGTACAAACTACTATGTGTAAAATAAATAAGCTACAAGGATATATTGTAGAGCACAGGGAAACATAGCCATTATTTTATAATAACGTTAAATGGAGTATAATCTATAAAAATACAAAATCAGTATGTTGTACATCTAAAATTAGTATAATATTGTAAATCAACTACACATCAATTAAAAATAATAAATTAAAAAATCAATTTTTCTATGTTAGCATCATAGCCAATACCTGGTACATATGAAACATGCAAGAAGTGTATGTTATTTTTGTTGTTGAAGAATTTTCTCATCATTGAGCAATGTAATAAGTTTCCAGGGAAGATGATCAAATCCTCTTCTCTGAAAGCTTATGGAAATGGAAGAGATATCCATATGGAAATCATTGTGGGAATGAAGCCAGGGATGAGTGACCCCCTAAGTTTTCAAATCATTATCCTTTTTTTTCCTAAGAATCACTGCTATCTAGTGTTATGGAAAGGAAAGAAAAGAAAAAGAAGAAAGAAAGGAAGAAAGGAAAAAAGGAAGAAAGAAAGAAAGAAAGAAAGAAAGAAAGAAAGAAAGAAAGAAAGAAAGAAAGAAAGAAAGGAAGGAAGGAAGGAAGAAAGAAAGGAAGGAAGGAAGAAAGAAGGAAAGAGGGGGTAGGGAGAAGAGAGGAAATAAGGAAGGAAGGAAGAGAAAGAAAGAGAGAGAGAGAAAGAAAGAAAGAAAGAAAGAAAGAAAGAAAGAAAGGAAGGAAGGAAGGAAGAAAGAAAGGAAGGAAGGAAGAAAGAAGGAAAGAGGGGGTAGGGAGAAGAGAGGAAATAAGGAAGGAAGGAAGAGAAAGAAAGAGAGAGAGAGAAAGAAAGAAAGAAAGAAAGTCCAATCTTTTCTTCCCTATGCAAGTAGCTCAGTGATATTAAAGGACTAAGTTTATTTTCACTTCAACCCAGATATTTATTTCTTTGGAAAGAAAGAGAGAACAAAGCTTTGAAAAATGGAAGAGGGATAAAAATGGGTGTAGGAGCTAATAAAGCAAGAGAAGCTGGAAAGGAGGAGAGTTAACAAGTGAGACCTGGAACACTCATACACTGTTGGCAGGAATGGAAATTGGTGCAACTGCTATGGAACACAGTATGGATAGTCTTCAAAACCTTAAGAATAGAACTACCGGGCTTCCCTGGTGGCGCAGTGGTTGAGAGTCGGCCTGCCGATGCAGGGGACGCGGGTTCGTGCCCCGGTCTGGGAAGATCCCACATGCCGCGGAACGGCTGGGCCCGTGAGCCATGGCCGCTGAGCCTGCGCGTCCGGAGCCTGTGCTCCGCAACGGGAGAGGCCACAACAGTGAGAGGCCCGCGTACCGCAAAAAAAAAAAAAAAAAAAAAAAGAATAGAACTACCATATGATCCAGCTATCCCACTTCTGCATATTTATCCAAAGAATACAAAAACACTAATTTGAAATCTATATTGCATTATTTATAATAGCCAAGATATGGAAACAACCTAAGTGTCCACCAACACATGAATGGATAAAAAACATGTGATGTATAGATATACAATGGAATATTAGACATAAAAAAGATGAAATCTTGCCATTTGTGACAACATGGATGGACCTTGAGGGTATTATCCTAAGTGAAATAAGTCAGATGGAGAAAGACAAATACTGTTTGATTTCACTCATATGAGGAATATAAAAAGCAAACAAACAGGGCTTCCCTGGTGGTGCAGTGGTTAAGAGTCTGCCTGCCAATGCAGGGGACACAGGTTTGAGCCCTCATCCAGGAAGATCCCACATGCCGCGGAGCAGCTAAGTTCATGCTCCACAGCTACTGAGCCTGTGCTCTAGAGCTTGCGAGCCACAACTACTGAAACTGCATGCCACAACTACTGAAGCCCACGCGCCTAAAACCCGTGCTCCTCAACAAGAGAAGCCACTGAAATGAGAAGCCTGCACACCTCGATGAAGAGTAGCCCCCACTTGCCGTAACTAGAGAAAGCCCACACACAGCAACGAAGACCCAACACAGCCAAAAATAAATTAACTAAATAAATTTTTTTAAAAAAATTTGTAAAAAACAAACAAAATAAATGAACAAACTAAATAAAAACAAACAAGTAGATATAGAGAACAGAGTAGGGGTTACCAGAGGGGAAGGAGTTGGGGGGAAGGCAAAGTGGGTAAAGAGGATGAACTGTATGATGATGAATGGAAACTAAATTTCTGGTGGTGAGCATGCTGTAGGGTGTACAGAAGTATAAATACAATGTTGTACACATGCAACTTATGTAATGTTATAAACCAATGTTACTTGGATTAAAAACAAAAAGAAAAAATATGCAACCCAGTAGGATTGAAAGTTGGTCCTAGGGAAGCTGACCAAGAGAGCAAGAGAGCCACCACCTGATAAGAGGAGACTTGGGAAAGGGGAACTTGAAAGAGCATCACCTGAGTGCCCAGGAGTCACGTGAGAGCGACTGCTGCCTGCCTGCAGACCAACTGCCCTGCCAAGAACACACCGCTGAACCCAGGCTTGAGCCGCTGGATCCTCCTGTCAGGGCCACCTACCAGGACTTTGTTTTGTCTGCATCAAGGCCTCAGCCTGACTGGCCAGCAGCAGTGATGTCTGTCCATGCCGTAACCTTGCTTAGTCCCCTCTGAATACCCTGTGAGCTCTCCACACCATGGCCAATGCCCCAGACCATTCTTAAGCCCCATGAGGGCCCCACAGAGTGCGTGGTAGTGTGTATCTGGTAGGCACACAGAGCAGGGGGTGGGGAGGCTGAAGGAAACAACCTAATGGCCCCTGAGCTAACCCACTCTTAGCCATTAATGACACATTAGTTATAAAAGGTTTTGTTCCCTATAAGGATAAGTAAGATCTAAAGATTTTCAAGAGTGACAACTGATGCAACAATGTCTCAAAGTGAAAAAAATGAGGTCAAGAGCAAGAGTGGATACACTGGCCTCCAAGAATACTCTGTATGGGTAAAAATTATATCCTAACTTACAAATGGAGAAACTGAGGCTGAGAGAGGTCAAATAATGCTCTCAAGTTCGCCAAGTTAGTAAGTGATACAACCAGGGTTTGAATCCACATTTTTCTTTTTTTTTAACACCTTTATTGGAGTATAATTGCTTTACAATGGTGTGTTAGTTTCTGCTGTATAACAAAGTGAATCAGCTATACATATACATATCTCCATATCTCCTCTTTATGACTCCACTGCTCACACACACACATCTTCTGAAATCCAAATTCCTCTTGAAACCACATTGGTCTTTAAAATTCCACCCTTTTCTTCTTCATCAGGTTCATTTTTAGTTGTACTATCATTTTAGTTAACAGAAATTTTTAGGAACTAGTACCAATCATACCAGTCTTGAGTTGTGTGCCATTTAGAGTTAATGAACAGAGATAAGACTACTTTCTTAGCTTCCTGACATTTGCTTTGCTGAAGTCCAGAGTACGGTTAAATAAGCCCAGCAATCCCTCCTACCTTAAGATGAAATGGACATTGCCTCTTACATTTCAGCTAGCAGTTCTGCCTTGTTTGGATTTGCAGTTCCTCTTGTCTCCTTCATCTTCAGACTTTAAAACGGTCACCAGGGCAAGACAAAAGCTTAGGAGCTGCTCTGCTCCCTGTCACAACTTCATGTGACCACTGGGAACTACATGGGACCTGGCACTTGTTTAGTGGTCTGAATATTTTTTTTTTTTTTTTGCCACACTGCTGACTTGTGGGATCTTAGTTCCCCGACCAGGGATCAAAGCCAGGCCCATAGCAGTGAGAGCACTGAGTTCTAATCACTGGACCACCAGGGAATTCCCAGTGGTCTGAATTTTGGAAGGATTGTTCACATCTTCCACACGCCAAGACCTAGGAGACATCACTTCTGCTTCTTTCTATTTTTATTCCCATTTAATACTCTATACCTAGCCTCAGCCTAGGAGGCTGTACTGTCATTGAGGTTACAGCTACCTTCCTACACAAATGTCCTTCAAAGCACATCTGCTTCATTGGAAGAAAGATGCCCTTCTGTAGCAGTCACTGCTGGTGGCCTAGCCAACAGCCACTCACTCCTTTGTTGATAGAACCCCAATTCTATCCAAATATCCCCTCTTTGGTGCAGGATGTGGATTCTGACTCATCTAAGCCAATAGTAAGCAAACCTTTTCTATAAAGCACCAGACAGTAAATATTTTTGGCTTTGCAGCGCCATAAGGTCTCTGTTGCAACTACTCCACTCTGATGTTGTAGGGCAGCAGTCCCCAACCTTTTAGGCACCAGGGATCGGTTTCGTGGAAGATGATTTTTCCATGGATGGGGGTGGGGAGAGCAGGGGATGGTTCCGGCAGTAATGTCAGCAATGGGGAGCAGCAAATGAAGCTTCACTCGCTCACCCTCCACTCACCTCCTGCTGTGTGGCCCGGTTCCTAACAGGCCGGACTGGTACCAGTCTGCGGCCCGGGGGTTGGGGACCCCTGTGGTAGGGTGAAAGCAACCATAGGCCATAGGTAAAAAAAATGGGTGGGGCTGTGTTCTAATAAAACTTTATTTAAAGAACAGGCATCAGGATGAATTTGATGTATACTCTCTTGACCCCTAGATTAATGCAATGGGACCATTGTAGTTCTATTTCTTTTGCTAGTGATTGGTTTAGACATGAGCACATGATATAACTACAGACAATGAGAGATGAAGGAAGACCTTTGAGCAGCTTTTAGGAGTCTTCCTTCTTTTAAAAGATAGTAAGGAAGAGATGATCCCTCTTTTCTGCTGGCCATTATCACATCAGGATGTGATACCTGGAAATGTCACAGCCATTTTGAGACCATGGAAATTTGGGAGCCATTCTGACCTGTGGGACACCCAGATGTTCCCCTAAGTGTGAACAGGGAACAATGATATCTACCTATGAGAGCTAAATGATGCAAAGTAAATCAAGCGCTTTGCAATATGAGTACAGAGCAAGCACCCAGCAACAACTGGTGGTAATTTTACTCTACATTTATGTGCCCCTAAAAATGCTATGTAAAAGGTAGGTGTTCAATAAAAAATTTGAAGAAGTATGTACTTTGATGTTTTTTCTCCCAAGAGCAGGGCTGGATTTGCCCTGTTCTAATCTGCTCTGACTGGGACTCTCCCGTGATAAATGGCACATTCACGTGGCTCTTCTTTAGGATTCAGCCTGTGATCCTTACCTGAAGGGAGCTGGGGAGTGGCTTCCTTGGCACTTTGCTCTTACGAGCCACAGGGAAGTTCTAAAATTCCAAACTTCTTATAAGCACAGATAATAACCATGGAAATGATCTGAGTAGCTGGATTCACAGTAAGAAGACCTGTCAGTAAGATTACACACACTAGCCAAGAGTGGCAGAGTCCATCCTCATTCCTCCTCTGCAGTAGGTAACAGCCAGGTGGTTTTACTTTTGAGGATACTAAGGCAGAGACAGATGAAATGCCCTTGTCGCTATCATTAAGAGTAAAAAAATAATAATAATAAATTAAATAAGTAAACACTTTAAAGCACAGCCAAAACTAACTAGTCTAAGGATCTAGAAAATTCTGTCCTTAATGGAGGACAGAGAGGACCAACCAACTGCAGCTTTAATGAAAGCAGACACTATAAAATTCTAACTCCTTTTTAAAAAGACCTCTAGACCCCTTAATCTCCCAAGTAAGGCTTCCTCAACTTCCCATATAAAAAGTATGCCCATTGGCCCCTTGCCCCTCACAGTGTGGTCCACAGACCAGCAGCATAGACATCTCCTGGAAGCAATGCAGCATCTGAGACCTCTCCTCAGACCTACTGAATCAGAACCCACATTTTATCAGGATCCCCAGGTGATCTGGATGCACGTTAACAGTCAAGAAGCACCGCACCTGCTTTTTCCTAAGGATTACGCTCAGCTGTATAAAATGACTGTTAAGACATTCAGGACACAGAGAAGTTGGATATAAAATTGCATGAGGCTACTAAGTCGTACAAAAGACTCACAATTTCCAAGTTCACATCTTAATGCTACTGCCTTTATACTAAATGTCCTGAAAATAGTCATGTTGTGAGTTTTTCTTTCCTAACAGAATTCCATAATTATCCTGTTCCAAAAATTAAAATATATAATTAACCTGGGGAAAAATAACCCTTAAAGGCAAAAATATAGGAAAGACACAGAAACCTTACCTACAGCTTGAAGAAGTAATATCTGAAAAGTGAAAAACTCTGATCAATTATTTGTGTTGTCTCTAAGACAGGCAATCACTTTAAATCTCCTCACACTACACTCTTTAAACCGAATGGTTAATGGAGTGTTGGGTGGACAACCACTGGGTCATGCTGGAAAAAAAAAAAGAATGAATCAGCAAAAGCCACTAGAAATCCTTGTCAGATTTTTAAATAATTCAACTATTGCACTCTCAAGAGCATCTAGGTCTTCCAATTTGTGCTGGGCAGTGGATTCCCTCTCCTTACCTATAGTCTTACTGGGAACTCCCAATGTATACAAGCTCCTTGAGAAAATACGGAGGAAAGGACAGAACCCAGGAGTCTTTCTTACCAGGTCCCTTGCCTTCTCTGCCTGTTGAAGTCGACCTAACCTTCAAAATCTCATATAAATGACCTTCTGCTTCACTTTGCATGTATATACCTACACATGTAAAGTTACAATAACCCTATGAGCTAACAGTTATGATGCCCTTTTTCAGAGTTAGGAAAACCAAGGCTCAGAGAAGTAAAAGATTTGTCCAGAGTCAATGGCAGCAAAGAGAAGACTTGAATTCAGGATGTCGTGACTCCAAATTCTAGGCTTTCAACTGTCGCCCTGCATGTTGTCTCTAATACTTTCCATGGTTCCCCTTGGTTGAAACTACTATTTCAGGACTTCCCTGGTGGTGCAGTGGTTAAGAATCCGCCTGCCAAAGCAGGGGACATGGGTTTGAGCCCTGGTCCGGGAAGAGCCCAGATCCCACGGAGCAACTAAGCCCATGTGTCACAACTACTGAGCCTGCGCTCTAGACCCCCACGAGCCACAACTACTGAGCCTGTGAGCCACAACTACTGAAGGCCACGCGCCTAGAGCCCATGCTCCGCAACAAGAGAAGCCACCGCAATGAGAAGTCCGCGCACCACAACGAAGAGTAGCCCCAACTTGTCACAACTAGAGGAAGTCCACACCCAGCAATGAAAACCCAATGAAGCCTAAATAAATAAATAAATAAATAAATAAATAAAATTACTATTTCACCCTTATGTACTTTCAGAGCATTTTTTCCACAGCATATGTCACTTCCTGCCTCACATTATAGAGTTTCATCCCCATGACTCATATGCTCCTGGAGAGCTGACACTGTGTTCTGCTCATCACTAAGGATCTAGTAATAATTTATAAATAGAAAACTGAGTTTTCCTCAGTTCTCTGGGGTTTGCCTTCCTAGAGGAAGTGTCCCTGGAAGCACACCCCTGAAAATGCAAGTGGTCACCAAGCTGGTTTTGATTCAGCTAAGTTGCAATAACCACCATGACCACGACCACCACCATCTGCCCCACCTTCATCCGCGTGGGGTCACATGACTAGTTTTCACCAATAGAATCTGAGTGGAAGGAAAATGAGTCCATTCCAGGCTGAGGAATTACAAGCAGGCTTCCCTAAGTTTCCTCTTTTTCCTGCCTCCTGGCTGGATGCAGAGGATCCACTGAGGTCACATAGGCCCAAGAAGATAGTGGAGACACTTGGTGGAGGTGTAACTAGTGACAGTGGAACTGTGAAGAGGGGAAGTAATAAATCTACTGTTAAGCCACTGAGACTGGAATTGTTTGTTACAGCAACTGACCTTCCCTGACAGATACATCCCCATTTATCCAAAGTCTACCATTCAGTTCTTTCAGTTAACATGTATTCTTTTACAATAAAATGCTTCCAAACAAATTAAGTCTACAAGGTATTCTTTGAGATAAGGAAGACATTACTGAATATTCTTTTAATAGAGTGTTGGAGCGCCTGAGAATTATCTGATTCCCTTTAGGGCTCTGAATCACCTTTGGACTCTTTCACAACTCTTTAAATTGCAGATAACTGATAGCCATACAAATAATTCTTCTCTAGACGAGAAAATTAATTGTCCAGTGGAGAAACAGCCCTCATACCTCGGAAAAAGTCTGTCATGCATCCATTTGTAAATTTTTTTGTTGTTGTTGTTTAAAAGTTTGAGTTTATTTGACAATACACAAGTGATTTGCAAATTTTATGGTTTAGTTGGAGCAAAATTTGAAACAGTCCTTGACTCCACGTAAATTTGTGATTCTTTGATCTTTCCTTTGAACAAGTTGTGGCATCCGCCTGGTTCCTTTATTAATTAATAAGCTTTTAAAAATCTTTGACACATGTTCATTTTATATCAAGAATCATAATTATATCTTCTTTAAAAATATATTTTTGGGGGCTTCCCTGGTGGCGCAGTGGTTAAGAATCCGCCTGCCAATGCAGGGGACATGGATTTGAGCCCTGGTCTGGGAAGATCCCATATGCCGTGGAGCAGCTAAGCCCATGCACCACAACTACTGAGCCTGCGCTCTAGAGCCCGCAAGCCACAGCTACTGAGTCCGTGCGCCTACAGCCTGTGCTCCCCAACAAGAGAAGCCACCACAATGAGAAGCCTGCACACCGCAACAAAGAGTAGCCCCCGCTTGCTGCAACTAAAGAAAGCCCACGCAAAGCAACAAAGACCCAACACAGCCAAAAATAAAATAAATAAATAATAAATTTATTTTAAAATAAATAAATAAAAATAAAAATATATCTTTTAACAACTATGAATTATTGATGGTCCCTCAAAGTCTTTAAACCATGTTCTTAAAGAAAGAGTGTTCTGATATAGTGAAAGGGATTAAGAGAAGACTGAAGCCTCTTTGGATCCCAGGGTAGTCCTGGGTGGCCACTACCAGTGCTGAAAGGAAGGGTGGAAAGCGAGGATTATAAGGATGATGACCAGGGAGAAGGAGGAAGAAAATAGAACACAACAAACTTCCCCCGCATCATGATTTTTTCCATGGTTTTCCCCTACCTCCTTTTCATTAGTGGATTAAGTAAATGAGTTGTTTTTAGAACTATCTGTGGTTTCTGTGGCTCAGCCCTGAATAGTAAGGCCTACCTAGCAACAGCTCTTCACTTTAGCTCTGTGTGCATGGCCTCCATCACCCACCCGCTTCCCACATGGCAGGGCTCAGAAGCCCAAGGTCGTGGTCCTGCAGGATGTGCAATACTTTATCAAGCTTGTGATAAACAAGGTGGTAGTTACCCTGGTGCCTGTGGCTGACTTCATATCAAACCTTATGCTGTTGGAAGCTGCCGACATTACTTGGAGCATTTATCCCCAAGGATTCATCAAAGCCATCCTGTTCCAAACAGTTGCTGTCCTCTTTCAAGAGGAGCAGCTTGAAATTCAAATCCCATTATTTCAGAAAGATTTCAGCCCTGCAGGAAAACTTAGAGGTGGAAAGCATAAATCACAATTCCCTCAGCTGTAAACACTCCTCTGTTTTAAATTCTTTCCCTGGGTCTTGATAATCTGGATGTTTGTAAAGTTTATTTTAAAGATTCTTCACATGAATTGAAACTGGGCATTCTTTGTTGGACACATATCTATATTTTGTGCCAGATTCTGTGGAAAAATCTTTCTGTCCAACAGAAAATCAGAAAAGTTCTTAGTTGGAAAATCAGAATTCCGTGGTCATTAATTCTCAAATGCTGAAATGAAATGAACTGGCTGACTTCAACCTCACCTGATCACTAAGCTAAGCTTTGAGGATTTAGCATCTTCTTTTTATGATCTCAGTAGAGAGGGGGAAATTACTGAATTGCTCTATTTTCTGAAATGCAAAAGTTAAGTGCATTCTTTCTCTGATCCAAATTAAGGAAGACAAATCAAACTGGGGAGACTACAAATATTCCAGATTCTTAACACAGCAGACCTATAACATTGGATTAATTCACTTTAGCATCATGTAACTTCAAATCAAGAGATAAGGACACTGTTTTCACTACTTTCTCAATTTTGTTTTAACATAATTGGAAGCTTTTTTTCTTTTTTTTTTTGCGGTACGCAGGCCTCTCACTGTTGTGGCCTCTCCCATTGCGGAGCACAGGCTCCGGACGCGCAGGCTCAGCGGCCATGGCTCACGGGCCCACCCGCTCCACGGCATATGGGGTCTTCCCAGACCGTGGCACAAACCCCTGTCCCCTGCATCGGCAGGTGGACTCAACCACTGCACCACCAGGGAAGCCCTGGAAGCTTTTTAACATCATCTTTGTTTACTTTCCTCTGTATTTTTCAAAGACGACAATTTATACTCAGTTTCTTCATTTCTGAAATTTTTTTGCAGTCCTCTCTGTATTTCTTAATTCCCAGAAGAGCCTACTAGATGTTTTCATATGTTACTAATTCCCCAGCTGAGCCTACGAGTGCACTGTGATTACAAAGAAATTAGTTCAGAGTACTCTCCTCAGATATAATGTGCCTTATCAATGTTTATATTAACTGTAGCTGATGAAGAGATTATTTTCTGGCTTAGTTCCAAGAATCCTTTTTTAGCTCTCCAAAGGAAAAGTGACTGCTGAATTTTCACATAAGAAATTCATTCCTAATGAATGAAATGTGATTTTTTTTCCAATTCTCTAATTCAATATAGTTTAATCATGAAAATACAGATAAGGGCTTCAACTTCTGGAAAGCATTACGTCTATTATCTCACACAGATCATTAACAGAAATAAAGATGAATGATGTGAAGCTGAGATATTTGGCTTTAGTTCCAGAAGGCTCTTCCTAAATCAACAAGTCCAAATTTACTTTTTTTTTAAACCTTTGATACAAGAACCTACGATCCAGGGCCTTTTAAAGGGCCTTAAAGACATGAAAAGAGAAAAAATTTGTTCAAAACAGAACCCTAAAACATTTAAAATACTATAAGTTTCTTCCAGCCAGAAGTGAGATACAAAAAGACAACTCAGTTCTCTGACTCAGGGAAGCAATGATCCGGTGGCAAAGCGAATCAGGTTTAATAAATTTCTCACTTCCATGTAGATGATGCCATGGCTGCTTTTATTCTTCGGCAGAAGCTATCAAAGGCCTTATCGCTATTAAGGCACCTAATTAGCTATTTGGAAGTTTTTTAAATGATTGATCACTACGAGAATGCAATCATTTGATTCTCACTGATTCAGATTCGAAGGTAATGAAGGTAGCTGGCCCAGCATTTTCAAGGTCTGCTCATTAAACGGTGTAGAATCACTCCAAGCTCATTCTAAAAACCCATTCTAAAATGTTAGATTGCTGCCCACAAAAAAGAAAAGGTAGTTACTCAACACAGTGCAGGTGTTAGCTAATGCTATGACGGTAATCATTTTGCAGTATATAAGCGTATCAAATAAACACGTTGCACACAATGTTATGTTAATCAATACAGCTGGAAAAAATAAAATAAAACATTAGATTATGTTCCAGAAAAAAACCTAGCCTCAAAATGTTATCTATGGCCGATGACCTGAAGGCATGCTATAATTAGTTCATTACTAAAGGCTTTGTAGATGTAAAAACTATTTTGAAGTAAGTAGAGAGAACCAGAGAAAGTTAAGATCACATGAAGTCCTACCTGTCATGTGATATTTAAGTTTAATCTCAGTTATAAGCATTATGGGGAACCCTCAGCACCTGATCAGTTACCATTTTTTCCACAAATCCAAGTAACTCCATTTAACATGCCCCTTCCCGTCCCGTCCCCTTCAGGTCCAGCATGGCTACCAGCTGGAAGAGAACCCCCTTTTAATCAATCAACAGTACTCAACGCTGAGTACTAGATATTGTGCACTTCCAAAAAAGTCCTAAGCAAAATGAGATGGTGGAGTGGAAATGAGCCCTACTGCCGAGAACGGCTGGGGGAGTTTCACAGGGGAGGACTGAGTGGGAGTTAGGGTTGCCAGGAAAGGCTTCAGCGAGAGCCAGGGCGGGGGGTGGGGGCAGACAGACAGAAAATGGAGAAGACCATCCCAGGAAAAAAGAATAATGGTAGAAAAAAAATGCCAGGTCCGGAAATGTCTGATGCATGTTCTGGTGACAGTGATTACAGCCCGCTGAAGGCAGAGGTCTTGGACAAAGCAGTCGAGAGAAACGAGAAGGGAAGACAGACCCCAGACAGACCCTGGAGGTCCTTGAATATATCAGGGGTGTATAAAAGAAACAAATACACTTATAAGAAATGCTTCCTACCCATGAACTGTTGAATCCCTGAGTTACCTGATGAAAATCTCTGATTCCTTGATTCTATATTCAATCTCTCCTTCACTTCTGCTGTGGTGTATTTTTAATTCGCACCACCAATCCTCTGAATTTCAAAAATAGCTCTGCTTCCTGAGGTCAGTTTGAGAGGTTGGCAGTTCTTTGAGATCACACAGAACCTACTACTAAAGTACTGGAGAGACCCAGCGGCACAAAGATCAATGTTTTAACAACGAAGACTGATTTCCCTTCCTCCACACAGGAACATCCCCAGGGAAGGTTTATGCATAGGGGAGTTAGCTGCAGATGGGGCTGTGGCTGCCACTGTGCTCTCCACTAACTCTGTTCTACTAGTTTCCCTCATTAGCGTTTGAGACTTAGAGTTGACTCCTCACTAGTTTTCTCAAAAGAAATCTTTGGAGGAGAATAAGGGAATTTGCAGTGTCCCACAGCTGACTTGGGCAAAGGGAACTCTGTGTGTGTGTGTGTGTGTGTGTGTGTGTGTGTGTGTGTGTGTGTGTGTTAATGATCTGAGTTCTACCACTCTTGGAATTAATGAATTTCAAAGCCTCAATTCCAGTCTGCCTGAAATTCTTGGTGCAAAAGTCCTACATATAGCTGTGAAAAATCATTAACTGTCAGTCCTAAAAAGAAAATTTAACACAACCCACAAAGTCATCCATGCCATCAATCCTTTCCTCCTTCCAAATGACTTAACATTTCCTATGCTGAAGGAATATAAAAGTTTGACTGTAGCCATTATACATAATTGCTCATCAGAAGTGTCATGAACACCAAAATGAAAGAAAAAAACCCAGAATACATTACATTCTTTTTAGGCCAGAACCTGGTCTTGTTTAGCCTTGGCCAGCTATCTTTTTGATTTTTGGTTCAAGACAGGTGTCCTCAGAACATATCTGCGAGCACGGTTGGAAGTGGGCAGCAGGAAGGAAGTCTATTCACTTTTATGTATTTAACCTACTTATAACCTACCCCAGGCTAAAAAGAGGATTTATGGCTTCTAACAAAAATACCTACAATATAACAGGTTAAAAATAAATAAATGGAAAACTCAGGAAATAAATGCATTTAAAACCTAAAATCCTGAGTTTGTCAGATTTTTCACCACAGGCATGGGGACAGATTTTCTCCCCTAGAAATCTCCAACTACTGCTAATCTGCAAGTAACCAACAGCTCAAATGGAAAGATCTATGAAGAAATGATTTCTTGGACTTGGAAGGCATCCTGCTCTGCAGACCTAACATCCCTTAAGCACTCATTCTCCTGAGGTGGGGAGAGGCAGGGATCACAATCTCTAATTTAAACTTTGGCATCAGTGTGTCCTGCCTAATGTGGAAAAAGGAGGTCTACACCCGAGTTCTGCTCCTCTTGTCTCAGAAAAATAATTCAGTTCTTTCCAAAGAAAGAGTAAATGGCATTACTCTTAAACCCAGAAACCCTGGGTACCATCTGAGGACAGGAAGGAACTCCAAGTAACTCCAAGGCAGGTGCCTACTCAAGGAAACTCACATCTGGAGGTGCTCACTCATTCCAGATGCAGAGGTCAGGGTACAGACCTCCATGGTACAGATGTAGAAGTCTGTCATGTTGAGGCAGGAGGCAGACAGGCCCCAGGTAAGACACTTACAGCTGGCCTCCTGTTTACATTTCATGAAGCAGGAAAAAGTGGGCTTCAGGCCAGACACTCACAACTAGCCTCCTGTTTACATTTCCTGAGATAGGAGATAGGTGGGCTCCAGGTTAGGCATTTACAGTCAGCCTCCTGTTTGCACCCCAAAATGGACGTAACAACTGAAACAGGGTAAAAAGCCAGGCTTTGTCTCTTGTGGACGCCTTAAGATAACAGTTGTGGCAGAAGCAGAGAGGAGCCAGACCTTGTTTGAGTAAAGGATCAAGAGGCCATATACTTCCCATCCTTGGGGCAAGGGAGACACTACACACGCGCAGAAAGGCTCCTTGCAGGTCAAAAGTCAGGGGACGATGCCAGGCCACAGCGAGACTTGCTTCTCCCAGACGCCTTCACGTCAAGATCTATCTTGGCTGAAAGGTGCGTGCGCACCTAAGGGGAGGGTCCTGAGACAAATTAGCCAGGGGGGACAAAACAAGATGATTGGCCAGAAGGAAGACAAAGACCTGGAAAACTGCCCTTTTATAAAGGATTTAAGTATTTCCCAAAGGCGCGACTCTCTGAGTTTGCCCGTGCATCTTTCCACATGTACTTTGCTTTTCCAATAAACTTTTTACTTTTCTCTTTACCTTTTGCCTCCTCACGTGAATTCATTCTTGACAAGGCAGGCAAGAATTAGGGATCCAGGCCCTAGCCACTGCCCCCTGTGGTCTAGTGGTTAGGACTCCCGGTCCGGGAACTAAGATCTTGCTTCCAGCTACCGCTCGTGCTGCATGCTGCAAGCTGCCACTTACTGCTACGTGCATCCGAAATCAACATGACCATGGGCTTTCTGGGAAAACTAAACCATGGATATTGACTTTAATCTCAATATGACTGTAAAAAGCTGGATTTTTTTTTAAGGCACACTAATCCAATACACAAAAGATCATTACAAGCAATGTAAATCTTTACTTAATGGAGGTTCAATTCCTAGAGCACAGAACACTTCTGACAATCCTCTTTCTCCAGCCCCTTCACAAACAGAAGCTGCCTCACCCCAAGGGAACAACCAGCAGACCCAGTCTAGGGCAGCTGTGCTCCGTGGGTGGGACCCAGGTATCAGTATCTTGTGTCGCTCTCCAGGGGGTTCCAGTCAAGAGTGAGAACCACTGGTGAGGGGGCTTTAGCCAATCTGCCACTCACATCGTGCTGGTTACGTTGGATTAAGGTTTCTTTCCTTCTCCTTCCTGACACATATTTAACCACGTTAGCCCGGCAACTTCCTGAGCAACCTCATAATACACAGCTTAGCACGTTATATGCCAAAATACACTCACATTTGTTGCAGTGAAGAGTTGTTTGAAGTCTCACACTTCCCACTATCTTTTATGCAGCATCTTTTTCTTGCTGTCACAGCCCGTGTTGCACTATATTTAAGTGTTCAGTCTTAGCTACATGTTAAGTGTTCTAAAAGAACAAGAAGGATGATGGGGAGAAGAAAGAGAAGAGCTGACACGTTTGAGGACAAAGGCTCTGATTTTCTCACAGACCAATGCTCAGTTTCTCTAAGGCCGAACCCCCTCACCTTTGCCTACAGTTCATTCTACCTTTCTACCAATTCAAAACACATTCTCTTTCTTTCATATTAAAATCATCCTAAATCACCAGGTAATGAACCTGATAAATAATAATAAATCCACGATAACATCTTATGGGTTATCCTATCCAGACAGCAGATCTGCCTTTTTGTAAGGCCTTCTCAAGATATATTACTGCAATCCAAAGGAAGGCTCTTAATATTGAAGAGTAGGCACCATGTTCAAATGGGGAGGGGGATATAAATTAGAGATCACACAAGCACTCCCGAAGTCACACCCCAAAGATGGCTGCCCACTCAAAGAAACCCCCGGTTGTAAATGATGATTCAATTCCCCACTGTGTAATCGCTCAGCCACTGGCCTCACATCTATAGAACCATTCTCTGCCCCATGGCAATTTATCTCTTTACAGGTCAACCTCTCACTCTTTCCACAACATACAGCACACACTTAGCTCTATGAATGTCTGGTGAAAAACTAGAAACATGAATGCTCTTCATTCTTCTGCTTTCCACAAACAGCTCTATACTGTTAATTGAATACTTATCATGTTTTTTAAAGACCTCCAGAGAAAAATATTCCACTTCCTAAATCAGGAACCCCTCCCAATGTTAGATGCAGGCTTTTGAATAAAACGTGAAGACAGCTATAGTAATTCTGCACTTAACTAATTGATGGCTTTTGGAAGCCTTATCTATTCAGAACATCAACCAAACCATAAAGTGGCCAAAAAATGGTCTCTTCTTGGAACAATACCACCACCCTCGGGCCCTCATCCAGAACTCATGAATTCAAAACATATTTAAGATAAATATATTAGTTTAAGAAGATTAGTCACAGGATTCTTGGAAGATAAAAGAAACATGGATAAGAACCAGCCACAAGAGAAGTAAACAGAAAAACAGAAATCATAGATAAGTATAGTGATTGACACACGCCCCCATCCATTCCACCAGTCATGTGATCACATTCCCCTTGCCAGTGATTGTTTAGAAATGAGCATGTGACCTAATCCCAGCAGATCAGTGGTGAGAATTCTACTGGGGGATTCTTGGAAAGTCTTCCTCTCTCCTGAGGAAGAAACGCAGTAAAAAGACAGTCCTCTTCTTTGTCTGAACAATGTCTTGTCTAGGTGTGACATCTGAAACTGCTTCAGCCACTGCAACTGTACGGAGGAGAGCCTGGGGCCTAAGTGAACATCCCAAGGAGGACAGTGCAGCAAGGTGGAAAAACATGAGTCACTGATGACAGCTGAGCTACTGAGTCAACTGACCCAGGAGCTCCATCTCTGGACTTCTTGTTTTCAGAGAAAATATATTTCTTTACTCTTTAAGTCAACTTAAGGTTTCTGCTACGTATAGCTAAAGGCATCCTAGCAGATACAGAATGCACAGAGGAAAGAATCACCAGACATTAATTACCTTGCAAATGTTTAAACATTAAAATGGATATGTTGGGCTTCCCTGGTGGCGCAGTGGTTGAGAGTCCACCTGCCGATGCAGGGGACACGGGTTCGTGCCCTGGTCGGGGACGATCCCACATGCCGCGGAGCAGCTGGGCCCGTGAGCCATGGCCGCTGAGCCTGCGCGTCCGGAGCTTGTGCTCCACAACGGGAGAGGCCACAACAGTGAGAGGCCCGCATACCGCAGTAGAAAAAAAAAAAAAAAAAAAAAAAGATATGTTGACTCAACTTTGCCCATATTGATTTTATACTTTTAAAAGAATAATCGTGTGATTTATTATAGTGAAAGGATAAGAAGTGGTGTGGGGGGTCACAGTACCTGCTCTCTGTACAGGCTCTTACCAATAAATTTGAAAATAAACTTGTTAAAAAAAAAAAAGAAAATAAACTTGTTAGATCAGAAAAGAAATTGATTCTGCATATGTAAATAAAGAGCTTCCTATATGCTACTAGCACTTTACCAATCAATGCACCTCAGTCATAACATGGAACTTTCACTCCTGATTCTCTGTCCTCTATAGTTCAGTCCACAATCACACCTCCCAACAGCAAGATCAAGAAATTGGGCTCTCTCTCTCCAGAGCTTTACAAGCAATGTGTATGTGACAATACAGAAAACAGAAGTGCACAGAATTAAGCCGTGGATCTACTGCTTTGCCTCAGAAAGTCATCTAAGTTTTCTGCTCTTGTTACTGCACAGAAAATGAAACGATAATCTATTCAACGAGTATGTATTATTTTTAGCCAATCCCAACTACCCACTTCAATCTGTTCATTTTTAAAGGTTTCTATGGGTTTTAGCATTTGCTTTGGAATACCATTCATATTGTAAAATAGGATGTGATAGTCTATAAATAAAAATAACCCACTTAAAAATAGGAATGAATAAGATGACCAATTAAAGTATAATTATATTAAACTGGATTACTTTTTAAAGGTCTCAATCTTTGCATTTTTAGTGATTCATTAAGAAAAAACTATAGTTAAGTTTACAACACTCACACTCAGACTACAGCTGCCACGCAAGCTCTACTTCTAAAAGGAAGCTGCTCATGAAATACTTATTGAAATCTGTATTAGTTTCCTATTTTTGCTGTAACAAATTACCACAAACTTAGGGGCTCAAAACAACACAAATTTATTACCTTACAGTTCTGGAGGTTAAAAGTCTAAAATGGGTCTTGAGGGACTAAAAATCAAGGTGTCAGCTGGGTTGTGTTCCTTCTAGAGGCTCAAGGGGAGAATCCATCTCCTTGCCTTTTCCAGCTTTGGAAGCTGCCAGAATTCCTTGCTCATGGCCACATCACTCTGACCTCTGCTTCTGTCATCACATCTCCTTCTCTGACTCTGACTTGATACTTCTCACTTATAAGGACACTCGTGATCACACTGGGCCTTTGCAGAAAATCCAGGATAACCTCTCCCTCCCAAGATCCTTAACCTAATCATATCAGCAAGAGCCGTTATTCTTGGTACCACAAAATCCATCACAAATAGGGGAGGTTTCCCTCTATTGCACGTGACCTGAGAACATTTAGGAAACTGTATCAATGAACATTGATCCAGAAGTTGTCACTTATTTTGAGTTACTAGGAAATACTCCTGTCCCTCCAAGAAAAAGTTGGTGAGCTAATAAAATCCTAGACCCGGACACTACTACTCCAACCCAGTCTTCCCACAGTGGAAAAAAAGGAAGGGCTTGAAAGATTTGTTCCTTATTTTGGTTCCCACGAAAACGACAATGCTAAAAACATGTTGGCAAACTGAAGATATCAGGAAAAGAAGTGAAAGTAAAAGGTAGGAGACAACCAGGAAAATGGTAAGTTTTATTAAAAGGAAAAATCTGATATGAAATAAAAATTCAGGACTTGGGGAAATCACTTTAAAAAGCATAGCAAATCACTAAATTGGTATCACTAATTTAAGAAACCTTAGCCATGCATGGAGGCTGGAATCAGGAGGCAGGACAGGGGGACAGTAGGGCTATTTGTCCTGTGCCTCATACCCTACACACCTTAAAATGTAACTGCTATTAGCCAAAAACTGTTCATCAACAGGTGACTAGATAAACAAAATGTGGTATATCCATACTATTGAATACTACCCAGCTATAAAAAGGGAACAAATTACTGATACAGCCCACAACATGGTTGAATCTCAAAATCATTTTGCTAAGTGAGAGAAGCCAGGTACATAAAGGTATATATTATACGATTCCGCTTATATAAAATTCTAGAAAATGCACTCTAATCTGTAGTAATATGAGTAGATCGGTAGTTACCAGGGATTGGGGACTGAGCGAGAGACAGACTGCAAAGGGCATGAGGAATCACTGGGGGGACAAAAGGGAAGTGATGGAAATACTCTGCATTTTCAGTGAGATGGAGGCCACATGAGTGTAGCCTCCCTCTTGACAACTGTCAAGACTCATCGAATTGCATACTCTGAGTGCAGTTTATCGTATATAATTTATACCTCAATAAAGTCAATTTTTTTAAAATTTGACTCTTCTTCAATGGTAAATTTGTGTTGAAAAAGGCTAGAGCCCAAATGATCATGTTACCCTTGAATCGTAACCGCTACAGATTTTTCTAAGATTCATAGCCTCTCCAATTGCTTATAATTATCATAAATGGTAAGCCAACTTCCTAAGTGGGGAAAATTGGCTTCCTGGACCACAATCCAGGAATAGATGTCATATGGCCTCCATAGAGTACCTCTGTACAAAAGCAACCCTCTCTCTAGTAAAGGGGTACAGTCCCTAAATATTCACCCAACCCATACTTAAAAGACTGTCCAACTGTCCATGATCCATGATCCTTCCATATTATAAATCCACTACCTGAGGAGTCACTTGATGTGTAGATTTTTGTCTTTGTGTTTAACCTCTATAATAAGTTACATTGGTATTTTGTATTTTATTTTATTGACCTCAACCAGCTCATGTAGAACAGGTGCATTTCAGACTAAATATTTATTCACATGTTCCCAGGCCAGTGTTTGTGTTTGTTTTATAATATTTTGATAATATTTTGATATATTTATAAGCTTTTAGCAGTTTCATTTGATATGTTTTTTTTGTTTTTCGGGGTTTTTTTTTGCGGTACACGGGCCTCTCACTGTTGTGGCCTCTCCCGTTGCGGAGCACAGGCTCCGGACGCGCAGGCTCAGCGGCCATGGCTCACGGGCCCAGCCGCTCCGCGGCACGTGGGATCTTCCCGGACCGGGGCACAAACCCGTGTGTCCTGCACGGCAGGCGGACTCTCAACCACTGCACCACCAGGGAAGCCCTCATTTGATATGTTTTTAAAGTAATTACTGCTCAATTACATGCCGGATTTGTTCAGGAAATAATTTAGTAAATACAGCGTTGTATGCACATGTATGATACCTTCTGCCTGTCCAGTGGAAGTCCATCCTTTATCACTTCCTCTGCTTACCATAAGCATATTCCACAGGAAATCCCAGGTACCTTTCAACTACAACCTTTATGCCAACCTAGAGGGTGATAATCCCAGAATAATTTCTCAGTCACAGACTTCTTCCCTGAATTCAAGACTCAAAATCGAAGTCCATCCTGGACACCCCACAGGCTCCTCGTATTCAATGTGCCCGGAACTAGCTCATCATCTCCCCAATACGCCAAGTTCACGTCACTCTCTCTATTCTCTCTCTTCATCAGAGATATCACGCTCCACCTGTTCGCCCAGGCTAAAAACCTAGAAATCATCCTCAACTCTCTATTTTTCTTCATCCCCCCAAATCAGTTAGTACCCGTGACGAAAAGCTCTCAGGTTGGCTCCTTTTTCTTCATCCCACTTCCTCTGCCTTAGTTCACGCCTTCGTTCCTCACATGGACATTTCATTGGTCTCATAAGCGGCCTTTCTCTCTCCCCAGTCTCGCGCTCCTCCCCTGTTCCTCCACTGCACTATCACTAGAATGGTTTTCATAAAGGACAAGGGAAAGCCTCTTGGCAGTCACCGCTCTTCGTGATGCATCCTTGTTTACCTTACCTTTCCAGCCTTGTCTGCTGTTGTATCTCCTAGAGCTTCTTTTTACCCACTTACAACGTTCTTTGCCAACCCATCTGTATTATGCCATGCTCTTTCATCCCTCCAATGCCTCTGTGTATGTTCTGTCTTTGACCTCTTTCTCCTGCAAGCTATCTCCTATTTATATATCCTTCAAGTGACAGCTCTGAACTCTCCAAGCTACTCTAAATGGCCCCCTTCTACATTTCTGCTCTGGCCTCCTATAACTCTACTTTTATTATAGAATTCATCCACCCTGCACTGAAGCCTTTACGAGTGGGCTCTGCTCTGATCAATAAAAGGCACTGCCTTGTTCTTCTCTGTGTTTCCAATGCCTTGCAAAGGAACGTAGTAGGTTTTCCATTTTTTGGATAAATTAATTAACCAAATCTAAAGGACAGCTCGTGAAAGAATTCTATAATGGAAGAGAAGATGACATTAAAGATCCTTATGCATGTTTCCTTAGTTTTAGAGATTAGGGAAAGGATTCCCCCTTTGACTGCAAACTTTTAAAGGTTTACCAACTTCAGTCTGAGCTTTGAAAAAAGCGAGAGAGCTTGTTTTAAACTACACGATCGTGTGATAAACAGATGATGCAACTTTCCCACTCCATACTCATTTTAATGCACTTACCCTTCCTCATCACTAATCTGAAAGAGTGTTCATGGGAGGAGAGGAGAACAATATTTAAGAAATCATATGTAATAAGATTCTGAATTGGAAGTTTCAACCGAGGCACCAGGATACACTAGTATGATATTCCAGAGCGAAGTCGAAGACCAACATCCCAATTTTCAATGAAATACTCCAAACGCTGGTTATATGACCCTTAAATCTAACTTCTGCTGTACTTAAGGTATAAATGGGCCTTTTAAAAACTAAAAGAGTTTCAGGGAGGAGATTTCTTTGGAGAAGAGGTCACTTCCCCTCAAGTCAAGAGAGTGAGGCCTCAAAGAATCACCCAGAGCATAATAGCCTCTCTCCAGAAAAAAGTAAGAGGAGACAGACAGAGGAACGTCCCTGCTGACAGGAAGAGAGTGTCAGAGTTGGGGTCAGCCTGCATCCGCGGAGACTCTCATCGAACATCCAGGCCAGGCACAAGAGAGAGTAAGCTTGGAGCTGTCTGGACACTAACTGCTGAAACAAGATTGTATTTGATGATGAAATGCAACCACGAGAACAAGCAGAAAAGTCATGGGACGGCTGCAAGCTCACCCAGAAGTGAAGGAAGGATTTCCCCAGGGAGGAAATTCTAAAAGGACAGAGGATGACAAAATCCATTTGTTTTCCGACTCCAGTCCGTTCACGCTGCTTGTGCAGCTGACTGGTTACACACAATTCCTCCCATTTTGGAAGTCCTCCCAAAGCCGACAGCTGTCCTCCAGCTGGGAAGGAAAGATGGAATTCCTTCCAAAAATTAGGTAACTGTGCTCTTCGTGGGCAGATGGAGACTGTCTGGAGCCTGAGTATTGAAGAGCATAAATATAAACATAGTGAAGAAAGAACTGAGAACCTTTTCCCAGCTGAAACACCCATAAACAGAAGATCCATTTTGTTCCATAATCTATGCCAATGAAGGAAAGCTGTCACCTAAGAAAACTAAAATGAGGGGAGATGGGAGGGAAAGAAGCACACATGACTCTTACCCAGGCCCTGACTCTGCTGTTCCCACTCGATGGTGTCCGGCACCTGGTAGGTGGCTCCCTCCAAAGAGACCACGTTTCCCTGCTCTAAGCCAGGTTCCTGAGACGTGATGCCAGGGAGAGTAAACCCAGGCAGCTCAGTGTCACCAGCCAAGGTCTCATCCAGGGAGTCTGCATCTTTATCCTCCTCATCTTCTTCATCCTCATCTTCTTCTCCCTCTAGGCAAGAAGAAAGCAAAGGGAACATGAAGAAATACAGTGAGTGCATACAAATGAATCTTTTGAAATGACCCAAACACTACAAAACAATCATGATTGGCCTTTTCACACAAATTGTATAGCTAAAGTTGAGCAACATGGGCTTTGCGGGATTACATGCCCACCGTATTCTCACATTTTAAACTTTCAAAACCACAGCTGCGTCAGATGATTATCACGCATCATGTTTACTGGGAGTCAAAGTTCAGGTAATACGGATTTTTGTTAAAGCCATATTTGTACTTACAAGGGTAGGAAACATCCTCTTCCTGTTTTCTGGAGATCATTAAAGATTTATCTGTTAGAAAGCACACTGAAACACTAACAGAATTTAAAAGGAGTGTTCCAATCTCTTTCTATCTCATAATACTAAACAAGAGAATTATTATGTTGGCACAGTTTTCTTTCTGTTCTTCTTCCACATTAGTGAGTAGAACTCACAACAGTGTTAAGTGAGAGGTCCATAAATCCACACCTGTATCTGTGCTCGTTACAGAGGAGTGACCCAAGAGACGGGAAACCATTACATCAACGTTCTCCATACAATTCTAAAGGGGACTGGGAAATGAAATATTGATCAAGGACAGTCAGAAAAGCAACACATGAAAAAAATCATTATCATTACCATCATCATAAGAGTTAAATTCACAGCGTGTCATCTGTGACGCTTCAAAAAGTGTTGGATTAGGAAACATAAGGCCCCCAATTTCATTTTATTTCATTAATTTTAATTTTCTAGGAATACTTTGAGCCCCCACCCACATCCTGAAGGCACCTCTGAAGCCCCAGACAAGGGCCCACAAAATCCACTGAAGGCCTTTTCCTTGGTCTCCCCGTTGGCTCTGAACACAGTGGTGACTGCAACAGGGAACGCTCTTTAGATGGTAAAGAGGAGAGGGAGGTGTAAAGCCACCCAAGAATTCTGAGACTTTCCTTTTCCTCTTCCAGACAATTTTCTCCACATATATCCCTTTTCATCTATCATTTACAGGTTTTCTTAACTTAAAAAAATATTACCTCTAATCTTTCTCATTCTTATATATCCTTTAACTTTGTGGGCCTTAATACCTGTCACTGTTCCAAAAATTCAACAAATATTTATCAAACACCTAGTTCCAGGCACTAGGGATAGAGCAATGATGTCTCTGCCTTGATGGAGCTGATATGTCCCTCAGGAGATGTACAGCAAACAAAGAGATATACAAATAGATATACAATACATTACACTCTGATTAAAACCAGCAAGAAGATAGAAAATGCCCGGTACTACTATTATAGATGGAGAGATCAAGGAAAGTTTTTCTGATAAGGTAAAGTTTGAACAGAGATCATAACAAAATAATGAATTCTCCTGTTTCATTTAGGTCATTAAGCATTCCAAGCAGAGGAGAACAGGGGGAACAGCGAGACCAAAACCTTGAGGCAGATGTCTGCTTGCTGTGTTCTAAGAATGGCAAAGAAGACTGGGCTGGGGGGCAGGAGGGACAGAGAGAATACAGGAAATGAGGGGGAAGGGGTAGGCAGGGGCCACATCTAACATATATTTATACAGAATGACTCTGCTGTAGGGCAGAGTATAGGCTACATCAGAGCAAGAGACAAAGCAGGGAGACCCTATAGGAGGCTATTTCAAAACCCAGGGGAAAGGGAGAGCAGTGGTCAAATCTGGGATGTAATTTGAAGACAGAGCCTCGCTGATAATTACAATGTGCGATGTGGGAGGAAGACCCCACTTTACTGAAAATAGGAACGAAAGAATAAAAAGCAAAATCAAGAATTTTATTTGAGATATATTAATTGTGTGGTGGCTTGTGCCTATGACATACAAATGGAAATGTTGGAAGTCTAAGGAAGGTCAAAGCTAGAAATAAAAACCTAGGAATCATCGACCTATAAATTATATTTAAAGCCTTGGCACTGGCTGAGATCACCAAGAGAATGAGAGTGGATGAAAGCGAAGTGGTCCAGCCCAAGCCCTGGACAATCGAACATTTAGAGGTTGGCCAGCAGAGGGAGATCCAGCAAAGGAGACAGAAAAATGACCACAGGTGGCAGAAAAACTAAGATTGAAGGACTGAGTAGCAAACCGAGACTCTGGCTTTGACATTTGGGAAGTCATTAGTGACCTTGACAAAACTTGTTTCCTTGGAATGGTAGGGACAAAAGTCAGACTGAAATGCTTCCAAAGAAATTAGGAAAATGGAAGTAGACACAGCAAATAGAGAAAACATGAGAAATTTGAAAAAGAGAACAGGGACATTAGGGGGTAGCTGGAAGGAGATATGGGGTCAAGGGTAGGTTCTTAAAATAGGAGCTACTAGAATTTGCTTGTAATTGATGAGTAAGATCTGGTAGAGAGGGGGAAATTGATGACGCAGGAGAGAGGGGAGAGCGGCTGGAGGAATGTCCCAAGAGATGAGGTATAATGGAGAGGTTACACACATGGACCCTGGAGCCACACCAACTTATTATGGCTGCGTGATTTGGGGAAAGTTACTGAATTTTGGTGTGCCTCAGCTCTCTCACTGTAAAACTGGTATGAGTCCTACCTCACAGGGCTGTTGTAAGGATTACATTAGTTAATACACCAGGTGCTTAGAACTAAGCCTGGCACGTAGTGGCCACCATATAAGGTTGGCTTCTTTGCTATTACAGAGAGGTGAGGGGGCCCAGTGCACGGCCTGCTCAACTACATCCTCCGCCGTAGCAGGCACAGGTGCCGGCGGGCGGGTAGATTTGGTGGTGGGAATACGTGAAAGTTATCATATTTCTTTTCTTAGTCAAATAAAAAACTGGAAAGGAGAAGAGAAATGGTGGTGGTTTGAGGCAACAGGAAAAAGTGTGGAATAGTCATCTTGAAGAGCCTGTGAGTGAATTCTTGGGGAAAATGAGGTAGGACTGCCAGGCCATCCTATGAGTCCACATAAGATATGATGTCATAAATTTAGAGTAAGGCGTGTTAAGATGATTGTGTGTTTTTCTTCAGCCACATTCAGCTGCTTGGGTGCAGGAATGGGTGGAGGGGTAGAGTAGGCAGAGACGTTTAACCAGGGTCAAGTTTTGCTAGGAGAGCTCAGTTGGGGAGGGGGGAGGAAGAAGCAGTTGATTGTGTCTGGGCATCTCATGTACAGCATGGTGACTATGATTAACAACACAGTATCATATACTTGAAAGTTATTAAGACAGGAGATCTTAAATGTTATCACCATACCAAAAAAAATGGTAATTATGTGAGGGGATGGAAGTGTTAACTAACCTTACTGTGGTAATCATTTTGCAATATATATATATATATATTGCAAAGTGCAATATATATATATATATATATATATATATAGCAAAATGATTACCGTGTGTGTATGTATGTGTGTGTATCAAATCATCACCTTAAACTTACATATGTTATATGTCAATAAAATCTCCATAAAGCTGGATGGTGGATAGAGAAAAAGTAACAGGGTCAGATTATGGAGAAAACTATCAAGGATCATCAAGACTATTTGACAATTTTGCTGACCTTCCTCCTATAGACAGAAATTTGTCATAGGCTAAAAAGAACACTTTATTATTTTTAAAATGTTATAAATCACTTTTAGTTATGTTTCCTCTCCACAAACCTAAGAGGGTTGTACTAGATGGAATAATTGTGACAATATGATACTGATCCCCTAAGAACCGCAAAGGCGAAGCCAGAGCTCCGAGCCATGGATTTCCAGCTCTCATCATTGAACCATTGTCCTCTGACCCAGCGGTCCCCAACCTTTTTGGCACCAGGGACCGCTTTCGTGGAAGACAATATTTCCACAGACGGCGGGGGTTGAGGGGAGATGGTTCAGGCAGTAATGCGAGTGATGGGGAGTGATGGGGAGCTATGGGGAGCGATGGGGAGCG
Organism: Delphinus delphis; assembly: GCF_949987515.2. Taxonomy (NCBI): domain Eukaryota; kingdom Metazoa; phylum Chordata; class Mammalia; order Artiodactyla; family Delphinidae; genus Delphinus; species Delphinus delphis. The sequence goes on along the minus strand of NC_082684.1, from coordinate 43,345,859 downwards.
ATGGGAAGCGGTGGGGAGCTATGGGGAGTGATGGGCAGCTATGGGGAGCGATGGGGAGCTATGGGGAACGATGGGGAGCTATGGGGAACGATGGGGAGCGATGGGGAGCGATGGGGAGCTATGGGGAGCGATGGGGAGCGGCAGATGAAGTTTGGCTGGCTCTCCCGCTGCTCACCTCCTGCTGTGCAGCCCAGTTCCTAACAGGCCTCCGACTGGTACTGGTCCATGGCCCTGGAGTTGGGGACCCTTGCTCTGACCACCACCAACCACCAAGGACAACTTCTATTTGGTCCTCAATGTGTTCAGTTAGTTCCTCCTCTTTAAAATATAGAGCTAACTACATGATCCAGCAATCCCACTGCTGAGTACATATCTAAAGGAAATGAAGTCATTGCCCTGAAGGAACATCTGCAGCCCCACATTCACAGCAGCATTATTCACAATAGCCAAGGTATGGAAACAACCTAAGTGGCCATCAATGGATGAATGGATAAAGATGTGGTATATACTTATAAATATTTATATGTATTATGCATATTATATAATTTATATTATACCCATAAATAGGTGTAATATAATATAAGTATATTATAACATAAATGGAATATTATTCAGCCTTTAAAAAAAAAAAGAAATCCTGTCATTCGCAACATGGATGAACCTGGAGGGCATTATGCTAAGTGAAATAAATCAGACAGAGAAAGACAAATACTACATGGTATCACTTATATGTGGAATCAAAAAAAAAAAAAGAAAAGTCTAACTCATAGAAACAAAGAATAGAAAAGTGATTGCCAGGGTCTGCCGTTACAGGTGGAAATAGGGAGAAGTTGGCAAAAGGATACAAACTTTCAGTTATAAGATGAATAAAGTTTGAGGATCTAATGTATAACATGGTGACTACAGCTGAAAACACCATATTGTACAATTGAAATTTGCCATTAGAATAGAATTTAAATGTTCTCACCAAAACTAAAAAAGGTAAATATGTGAGATGATGAATGTGTTAATCTGATGGTGGAAATCCTTTCACAATGTATGTGTATATCAACTCACCAGCGTACACGTTAAATATCTTACAATTTAATTTGTCAATTATACCTCAGTAAAGCTGAGGGGAGGAATACAGAGCTATAAAAATAATGAAAGGGACCTCAAAAGTCATCTTCCTCCATCTTTTTGCATCCTGAGGAGAGGGCAGCATCTATGCAAGTCTACGCAAACAAAATGTTTGCTGCCTTCACAATGGGATTTGGAGGACCTTGCTCAGGTCAACGTGCCTCATGTCTCACAATCTCTCCCACACTCACCCCCCATGGTAAAGCCTTCCTTCTCCTCCCTGCCCTGAAATGCCCGACATGAGATGTCTAACTCCAAGTCAGACAATAAAACTGAGGAATACTCTCTCCAGAAACACATGATTGAGTAATATACAATTATTCAATTGTATATTGAGAAAGGGAAAGGAAGGACCCTGTCTGACGTGTGGGGTGAAAGAGGAAAGTCTTCTCCTTGTCCCAGCAACACTGATCTTCAACACAAAGAACTGTATAAGGTCTACTAGTTGTCACTTTTAATACCTGAGCAAGCCTGGGGAGACAGCTATAGAAAAAGGAAGTTTCAGAAACTGTGCAGAGAAAATAGGAGGGAGACAAGCCTTACAGGAGTGAGAGTTCTCCTTTAGTCTAGCTTTATCCCCTCATTATCTTTTTCTGCCAGGGAATTTTCTTATTTTTTAGCAGGCCACAACCATTTTGTAGCTGTTAAACATCTTTAGTAGAATGTCACCTGTACCCTGCTGCAATTTCCAGTAGAATGTTGACTACTATTACAGATCAGTAACAAAAACAGGTATGATAACCTTTCTAATATTAGCAAAATAAAGTATTTTACAGCAGCTTGGCCCAGAAAGGTGAAAAACTATTGGATAAAGGAAGGACAATCTTGTCCTCTGCTGTATCACCAGTGACTAACCCAGTGCCTGGCAGTCTGTAGCTCTCAGTATTTGTTGAATGAATGGATTGATGGAGGAATGAGCAGTCAGTGAGCTAGATCCAGGTTTTTAACAACTGGATCTACGGAAACACACAATAGCATTTAATAAGCAATTAGTAACACATTCCTCTGAGTAATCTTGCGACAAGCACAAAGGCAACATATCAAATGGACAGGTACAAAACAACCCAGAGTTGTATGCATGCTTCTTCCACTAATAAAAACTAAAGAGAAAGTCATCTGTATTTAGCCAGTCTTTCCATAGTTGCATCTAAGAGAAATAATAATGTTATGAACACCTCTGAACATAAAGGACAATCACATGAAATAATCATTCAGCAAATAAAACTGTGCCAAAAACAATAACAGGATCCCCGACTCAAAGAACTGAAACTAAACGAAGAACTCATTCAAATAACACTACCAGGTTATATGTTAAAGGCTATAGGGTAATGCTTTCTGAATTTTGTAATTTGGGGTTAAGATAAACCCAAATTTTATTTTCATTTATCTGAATCCCAAATAAGCATGTGGATCATAAACATAAAACACACACGCACAATTATTCCATACAAAGATAGCACAGAAAAAGAAAAAATGAACCTTTAAAAATGCTCTTGGTTTACCATTTATAACAGATACACCTCATATATCAACATCTGGCAACAGTGATCAGAGACTGAAGTTATATTTGTCCTGAGAATCCCTAAAGAACACTGCAACCCAGGAAGGGAAGGTTCAGAGAGTTCAGCCTAAGAAGTTTCTTCTAGTCATGTCCCCTGGAATGGAAATTGCATCCTCATAACTGATGCTTCTTCTTCCCAGGTTGACTGGACACCGATTACTTCATAAAACCAAACAATAACGCTGATGCTAACAGCAATCAAAGGGGCAGTCATGATGGTTTCCGAGTAACCACCTCCCATGAGAGGCAAAATCCTCCCACCACTTCGCACTGCTCTCACTCCCAAACACCTGACACGGATTACATAAAATCCCCTGGTCACTCGTGCTGAACCAGCATCTGCTCAAGGCATCCCACTGAATTCAGGATGCACAGTCAGGCAATGACTAAAGCTACTTGCCGTGGAGTTAACGGATTTTTCCGTAGTACTCTTACCAAGATCAAGTCACTGGCTGGCATGTCCAATGTCAAGAATTCTGACACCTAACAATAGTGAGAAAACCGACTTAGGTGTCAGCCAAAGTACATACACAGGTGTTTGGACATAGGCAGCTCAGCCTGCAACAGGGTCTAGAACATGGTTTGATTTCTGATTGATGGGCTTGAGGTGAACTGAAACAGTTAAAATTAAAACCGTAAACCATTAAATAGAGATGCCAAGTTACGTGCCACATGGCCAAGAGATGCTTGATCATATTAAGTAGTGTGGCAACAGCTCAAACAGAGAAATGGCCTGTTGCAAGTGGCAGGAAGAAAAAAAATATATGTCTAGACAGTATCATCTCTAAGTCAATTTCATGTGTCTGGCCACTCTCTGACAGAATCTCTTCACAGCTGTTTCATAACCCATAACAGTACCTTGTACTTACATGGGGCTTTTCTTCTGAGGAAGTCAAAATGCTTTGCAGGCATTATTCTCCAAATGTACACAGCTGGCTAAGGAGAGCAAGTTTTATAAGCTCTGTATTACTTACAGCCTACTTCGCTGGTAATATAACTGCCTCGGGTGCTCAAATATCACAGCAGAGCCTCAAATGGGTTTGTTAAACCCCAAATTTTGACTCTCTAGGTCAGGCCTGTTTTCTTTATTTACTGCAAACGTTTCTGCCTAAGGTTACCAAAACCAAGAGTTTTCATTTTGTTCGGGACCAGGGCCATGATCTTCCCAACAAAATCAATAGAAGATATGGGAGAAAGCTTGCCCTGTGGTCTGGGCCCGAGTAATCTGGTTCTGCTACAAAGTCCAGTTACCATTTAATAGGCAGTTCCCACCAAAGATGCTCAGTTTCTCTCAATCCATTTTTATCACAGTTTAGACATTTTAAGATTTCCAGAAGATAGAGACATAGCTAGCATTCCTAGAGTATTGCTAATGAGTCCAAGGGGAACCCTTGGTTGAGAATACGTCATCCCCACAATATGAGTAGGAAGGACCCCACCTGTAACACTTGTTCCCCAACATGACCTCTCTATCCTTGACTTATAGGGAGAACAGGCTCCTGCCTGTACTTTCTGTCTCTTTAGAATAGCAATGATTAATTTGAATCCTTGTCTTTGCCTATTTATTCATTAGGTTTCAGGGTCAAACCTCTCTTTTTCTTTCCTTTACCAAGTTTAAAATTAAATCTAAGGTACACAAATTAGGACACGTGAAGAAGAGGAAAGATACCATGAAAAGAAAGAGAGTGAATTCTCTGGGAAGAGGCTAAGCATGAGTCTTTCTCCCATTTCCCCTGTAAATGGAACGGCTGTGACACATCCAAGTGGCAGACTTTTAAAAGAAGAAACACTTGTTGGCAAGTGTTTTCCTGGGAACCCCTATACAATATAATCAAGAGCCACTGTAGCAAAATGGTTTCACACATAAAGAGCGACTGAAGTACTAGGGATGGTACTGCCTTAATTTTCCAGATTTATTTTTAACTTTGGCTTCAAATCGGATGCAAAACTTAAAGGCCAGAGAAAAAAAAAGTAAACTTGTTTTGAGGAGATGAAGCAATTCTCCAGCAGATGGCTCCCTGAGATCGAAAGGGATTGAGAAACCCCAGAAACTACTGAAATAATGACCAAAAAATTCAGCAGCTTACAATGTTAAATTTCATTACATTTCTTAAATCTTAAATATTTCTGCCAACTAAGTGCTTCTACATTTTTATCATGTAATATTAGATATATACAAGAGAATATGTATATAATATTTCTGTTATTAAGCATAATAATGAAATCACCTCCAGAGAACTCATCATTCAGCTAAAGAACTGGAAATATTACTACTGTGGCATCTGTTTGCATACTCCTCTATCATCTTAACCACCTACTTCCCCTGAACACCATAAAAAATTACTGAATGATGAGTCACCTTGCTGTACAGCTGAAACATTGTAAATCAACTATACTTCAATTAGAAGCATGTAATGGGGAAAAAATTACTGAATGTTATATTCTGGGACTTTTTTTCCACTCAAAATTATGACTGTAGGTTTCACACATCTAACAAAACACTGGTTTGTTAATTTCACCAATTTATGGTATTCCATTTTGTAAGCATGTCACAATTCATTTATTTAGCTTCATGTGAATAAACTTTTGGGTTATTTAGTTGTTGCCAATTTTTTTGCTGTTATGCATAGTACTGTTATGAACATTCATATATGATCTCTAATGGATCTATTCACTGGTTTCTCTAAGGCATATTCCTAAAAGTGGACTCGCTCAGTCAAAAGGAATAGAGGTGTTGAACATGATAAATGATGTCTAGATAGATTTCCTTAGCTCCACATCCTCACCAACCTTTGCTACTGTCAAACTTTTTCTTTTCAATCTAGTGTGTATAAAATGATGGGTCAGGGCTTCCCAGGTGGCGCAGTGGTTGAGAGTCCACCTGCCGATGCAGGGGACACGGGTTCGTGCCCCGGTCCGGGAAGATCCCACATGCCGCGGAGCGGCTGGGCCCGTGAGCCATGGCCGCTGAGCCTGCGCGTCCGGAGCCTGTGCTCCGCAACGGGAGAGGCCACAACAGTGAGAGGCCCGCGTACCAAAAAAAAAAAAAAAAAAAATCAATCAGTATAGTGTAAAGCAACTACATGCCAACAATAAAAAAAAATCAATTAGTATAATTCACCGTATTAACAGAAAAACCATATCATCATCTCAATTCCAAAACACAGATTCGGAAAAACCATTTGACAAAATCCAATATCCATTAATGACCAAAAAACAAAACAAAACGAAAAAGTTTCAGCCAACTAGAAAAAGGCAGAAACTTTCTCAATCTGAAAGAGGACATCTATAAAAATCCCAGAGCTAACACCATATTTGGTTCCCTTGTATTTACTGTCATTATTGATATATTTGAATTTGTTCCTTTATTTGTTCCCACTTTTTCTATTCTTTTCCTTCTTGTTGTCTCACTTGCTGTCTCTTGGTGCTACTCTCTCTATAATGTCTTCAAACTGATCTTCCTGTTCACTAACTCTCTCTTATTGCATATTTAACCATTTAATTATCAAAGGTTTTTCCCCAACAATTCTATTTTTATTTCTAAATGCTTTATTTGGTTCCTTTTTTTTTCATATTTGGCTGCATTGGGTCTTCGTTGCTGCCCACAGGCTTTCTCTAGTTGTGGTGAGAGGGGGCTACTCTTCGTTGTGGTGCTCGGGCTTCTCGTTGCTGTGGCTTCTCTCATTGCCAAGCGCGTGCTTCAGTAGTTGTGGTGCATGGGCTTAGTTGCTCCGCGGCATGTGGGATCTTCCCGGACCAGGGCTCAAACCCATGTGCCCTGCATTGGCAGGCGGATTCTTAACCACTGTGACATGAGGGAAGCCCTATTTGGTTCTTTTAAAAAATCTGCTGCGTCATTTTTGTTAGTTTCTTATTACTTGCTCATTTTTGTGATTTCATCTTTTCTTTCCTTCAACCTTTTATGCCATGGTTATTTTATATTCCACTCTGATCATTTTAGTATCTAAGGTCCTGGATAAAGAGGATGCCAATCAACTGTTTGACTTTTCTGCTGACTCTCAATCATGGCTGTTTGTTTTCTTGTTAGTTTATTGACCTTTTATTATGAGACCCTATTTGCCTGATTTTAATCTGTGGGTAAACTATGCATCTCTATTGGGCATGCTCTTTTCCAGAGAGCATTTACATCTGTTTTGTAGGGAGTCAGGGTGTGATATAAACCTGGAACTACTGTATTCCCCTTCTAAAGACTTAATGTGGAAATTTCAATCTGGGTCCCTCTTCTTGCTACAAGTCCAAATGTAGACTCCTAATATTACTACTGTCCTAGAGTGCCTTTACCTTTCCAATTTGTTTTCTCCTTACAGCTCACTTGTTGGGTTTCAGCTCACTTTGGGATGGATTGAGCTAAAAAGTACAGTCTTTGAAGATTTTTCTGACTGCTTGCAATTTCATTAATGTACTAAAGCATGTGTTTCACCCAAGATCTAGGCATTTCGCTATGGTTGGGTCTGTCAGAGTCTTCATCAGAAGCTGAAATCCAAACAATGAGCCTTCCAAAAGCAACCATATCATCTACATTTGTCCAATAAGTTGAGTGAGAGCGCTTATTGGCTTTTCAAACACCATTTTCAAATTCCAAATTTCAAACACTCATAAGAGCATCTGTAATCTGGGGTGCATTTTTAAATTAGATAAAATTTCAAATGTTATTGTCTATTAAATATTCTGCTTTAAACATTTGTTTCTTTAATTCTCTCTTTTCAAAATCTCCTCACAGTGATTTTTTAAAACCTCCTATATTAATCTATACAAATTTCTCCAAAACATTTTACTAAAGTTCAAACTTCCCAATAACTCTATAATAGTAAATATAATCATTAGAAACTTCCTCCATTCTATCCTTAACAATATTCAAAAGGTACATACGTGAGAAAATTTAAAAGCTTGAGACAAGATAATCTGCACACTTCGAACACCCCTTGAAAGATATTTTAGATTCAACCCACATTTCAGATAGATGTTTAAAATTTTTGTTTAATTTAATATTACTTTCTTTAAATTAGAGGATTCTGCTCTTGATAATGTAATCTCCTATATCTTGTTAGCAAGCTAAAAATATCAGTCTACATAACTAACCTCACATTTACTGGTCATTACATAATCCCTTTTCAGCCTTGACCTCATATAATTGGTGTTCTCCATTATCTTCTATAAATCCTGCCCCAAATTAAACTGAGTTATCTTGATAGAAAGAGCCCTAGAGCAATAATTATAAGTTCTCAAGTCTAGCTCCTGTTCATTAAACAACTCACTTTGGATTCAGATGACAGACTCTTATGTATTTCCCTTTGGAAAATGAGACTACAGCAATATTGCTCTATTTCTCAAGGGTGCTGTAAAGAGAAACATAAAAGCTTTATTATTATTGTATCTATAAATTCTGAGCCATCCAGAATAAAGCCTTTCTCTGCAGTAACTTAGTAGTCTTAAAGGAATATTTGCTTTAAGCAAACATAGGCAAAACTTGTGTTTAAGAATCCACATACACTCAAAAGATAAATCATGGGTTGGTTAGGCTGATTATTGATTTTGCAAAAAATACCTATGAAAGTAGATATCCCCTTTAAAACATGACTCAAGTAATTCAAAATGAGGTTACGTATTAATTAGCGGAAATGTGTTTTATCATACCTGTGTATATTCTTGAAACCAGAGATCCTGTCTTATTCTTCTTTGTGCCTTACCCCCCCAGGATCAAGCATTGTGCTTTGCAAAAAATAAGCCCTCAATATATGGTGACTGAACAGAAATAAACTGAACAGAACTTTAATTCATTATCTTCCTCCTCAAAATAAGTAGTAATGCCTTTATAGGACTCCAATATAATTTTTATTAATTTATATTATGTATTCACTTCAAATGAGTATAAGATCAACTTTTTAAGGAAAATCCACCTACATGCTTCTGTCACCCTGGGGAGAGGGGTGGCCCACGGCGGGAAATGATCTTTGTACAAATTAACTCCAATAATGTTTCTAGAGAAGGATCTCCCTCCTCCCCCCTTACCTTTTCTTCCTTCCCTCTCACTCTGGCTTCTCAAAGTGGGTTTAAAGAATCATTTAAGTTTACTGAGTTGCCTTACCTGACTAAGTGCAGGTATCAGTATGGATTCCAATAAGAAGGAAATGAAATAATGTTCAACCCCACAGTGGGATGCAAGAAATCTAAGCAAATTCCTACCAGAAATAGATTTCTAGCAGAAGGTAGTTGGGAGCCACTGCTTTGTTCACATAAAAAGTGCTCAACTTCAGGCCCAAAATAAGCACTGGATTTAAAACAATAACAAGTAGAGCGAGTCAAATCAAAACACATCAATTAAAGAAGATAATGGTCCTAAAACCATCCACTACATCGCTGATCATCACTTGCCCAACACCTGGTACCTACAGACACTAGGGACACAAGGACAGAAAGCTCTGACCCTGCCCTTAAAGAGGTTCGGAGAATTCAGTTAAGAGCACAAACTGATGATCAATGGCTGGGAAGACAGATTCATTTCGGTTGTGATACTAATAAAAATGAAATAGGATAGGTAAACACTAGAACTGATTTCTGACACTTTAAAAAATCAGAATATTTCATATAAAAATGGGAATTTTCAGCTTACCTCGGAAGAAATCTGAGATCTAGCATCACTGAACTCACATTCTCCTCCTCGCAACCATATCTGGATCTGTCTGAATCAGAGGGAGTGTGTGCTCTCTCCTGAAACACACCACTCCCTACTGCCTTAGGCACCTTCCTCTTTGCTCACTTACACTATCTGCCTGGCCCCTGACCCATTGGTTGCATGCAGAGGATGTGAATATTTCACTATAACAATGAATACATAATAATACTTGATCACAATACATAATTTTAATTGATAAATGATATTAAAAGTTCATATTTATTATGTATTTACTCTATGTCATGCATTATTTACTATACACAAGCTCTCATTTTACTTCATAATAGGAGACAGGAACACCAATATCTCTGCTTTACACAGATGGAAAAACTGAAGCCTAAAGAAATTAAATAGTTTGGTCAATATCACAGAGCTTATTCATGATGAAGCTAACACTTAAACTCAGGCATGTCCATTTGAGACCATAACCACAGCTATTTTTTTACTGTACTACTCATCAATGCAGGCTGGGTGGTCTGAGAAGCTTCATAAAGAAGAGATATACAGAAGACCAAAAAGCACATGAAAAGATGCTCAACGTCGCTACTTATTAGAGAAATGCAAATCAAAACTACAATGAGGTATCACCTCACACCGGTCAGAATGGCCATCATCAAAAAGTCTACAAATAGGGCTTCCCTGGTGGCGCAGTGGTTGAGAGTCCGCCTGCCGATGCGGGGGACACGGGTTCGTGCCCCGGTCTGGGAGGATCCCACATGCCGCAGAGCAGCTGGGCCCGTGAGCCATGGCCACTGAGCCTGCGTGTCTGGAGCCTGTACTCCACAATGGGAGAGGCCACAACAGTGAGAGGCCCACGTACTGCAAGAAAGAAAAAAACAAACAAAAAACTAAAAATAGAGCTACTATATGATCCAGCTACCCCACTCCTGGGCATACATCCAGAGAAAACCATAATTTGGAAAGATACATGCACCTCAGTGTTCACTGCAGCACTATTTACAAGAGCCAAGACACGGAAGCAACCTAAATGTCCATAGACAGATGAATGAATAAAGAAGATGTGATATATATATATATACATACATACAATGGAATATCACTCAGCCATAAAAAAAGAATGAAATAATGCCATTTGCGGCAACATGGATGGACCTAGAGATTATCATACTAAGTGAAGTAAATCAGAGAAAAACTAATATCATATGATATCACTTATATGTGGAATCTTAAAAAATGATACCAAAAAATGATACAAATGAACTTATTTACAAAACAGAAACAAACACATAGATTTAGAAAACAAACATATGGTTACCAAAGGGGAAAGGTTGGGGGGAGGGATAAATTAGGAGTTTGGGATTAGATTAACATATACACACTCTATATATAAATAGATAACCAACAAGGACCTACTGTATAGCACAGAGAGCTCTACTCGGTACTCTGCAATAACCTATATGGCAAAAGAGTCTGAAAAAGAATAGATATATGTATAACTGAAACACTTTGCTGTACACCTGAAAGTAAAACAACATTGTAAATCAACTATACTCCAATATAAAACAGAAAGAAGGAAGGAAGGAAGGAAGGAAGGAAGGAAGGAAAGAAAGAAAGAAAGAAAGAAAGAAAGAAAGAAAGAAAGAAAGAAAGAAAGAAAGAAAGAAAAGGAAAGAAAGACGACTTTGAGCTGAATGGTTTCTGTCTCTCCTTCCTGTCCTCTTTTAACTTTAACTTCATAGCCCCTGTTTATAGAGTAGCATAGCACTGAATATTATTTGCTATAGAATATGACAGAATGACTCTATATAGGTATATTTCTTGTATAGTGAGAACAATGTGATATTGCCCAGACATGAATCATGACAGGCTTTTAACAGAGACGGGATTTCCTCTAAAGAGTGGGATGTACATGGTGTCAATCATGACGGCTATCTGGCTGTCAGTTGCCTAGGGATTGGAGGTGTGTCCTTCAACCTGGAAAGCAGGACAGACAATATGTAAGTGGAGTTGGGGATTCCCTACTTGGCGGTGGGCCCTAGAGGAAATTTACATCTTTGTCTTGGCTATTCCACATGGGGGCAGGGATGGGAAGGAGAAAATAAGTTATCCTCAGAACAGGAAACAAGCCAAGAGTTGTGAAGCCAGAAAGCCTAGCAAGGTGCCTGAAAAACTGTTCCAGAGCTTTGGGTACCAAATATTAAAAACCTTCTCAGACCATGGAATGAGTCGAGGCCTGGGAGCCCTGGAAGCTCCTTAGCTAAGGTACGATCAGAGAGAAATGTGTACCTCATAAGCCTAATTCATTTTGTTTCTTTTATTTTCTTGGTTCATTTGCTTTGTGTTCCCTTAGGTTGGAGCCAAGTATATTTTAAGTTTCTACTAATTTTAGTTGAAACAAATGAGAGGGTTTTCATCTATGCTTGAGCTGGAGTTTTAACAGGAAGTAGGGCTCCTCAGAGAGCACGTGAGGCAGATACCTTGAGAAAACCCAGAGGGAGCAATGTTGGGCCCCCACTGCGCAGCATGCAGGATCTTAGTTCCCCAACCCGTGTCCCCTGCCGTGGAAGCCCTGAGTCTTAACACTGGACTGCCAGGGAAGTCCCTCTTTATATTGTTTTTATAGAAGAAGTTTCCACAGAATATTTTGTCTGGAGATATCAAACAATTAGAAGGGGACTTCCCTGGTGGTGCAGTGGTTAAGAATTTGCCTGCCAGTGCAGGGGACACGGGTTTGATCCCTGGTCTGGGAAGACCCCAAATGCCACGAAGCAACTAAGCCCGTGCGCCACAACTACTGAGCCTGTGCTCTACAACCCTCGAGCCACAACTACTGAGCCCAAGTGCCGCAACTACTGAAGCCCGTGCACCTAGAGCCTGTGCTCCGCAACAAGAGAAGTCACCGCGATGAGAAGCCCACGCACTGCAGCAAAGAGTACCCCCACTCACCACAACTAGAGAAAGCCTGTGCACAGCACCGAAGACTCAACACAGCCAAAATAAATAAATTAATTAATTAATTAAAAAAAATAAGGAGGTAGAATGGCTAAAGAAGTAGAAACACAGGTAAATGTAGGCAGAATCAATGTAACTCTTTCAAGACAAATTTAATATTTCCAAGTGTGAACACTTTTAAAATCTTGTAAGGCCATTCAAATTGATGCATTATATTTTTCTTCTAATCTTTTCCTTTGGGGATATGTATGCATTTTAATAATAAAAGGTAGTCTGATGCCAAAACAATTGCATGGTATGAACACAGCCTGATAAAGTGCAGTTGGTAATATTCTTACATTATTTTATACATTGTTAAGGTTTTTAATTATTTGTACTCCGATGCAATAAAATTCTCAATGATTATACCAGTAAAAGGATAGTTATGTCTAGCCTCATATTGAAAAATCATGTTTGAAAAATCATGCTTTTAAAAATGCCTTGAGGGGCTTCCATGGTGGCGCAGTGGTTAAGAATCCGCCTGCCAATGCAGGAGACATGGGTTTGAGCCCTGGTTCCGGAAGATCCCACATGCCGCGGAGCAACTAAGCCCGTGCACCACAACTACTGAGCCCGCGTGCCACAACTACTGAAGCCTGCACGCCTACAGCCCGTGCTCCACAACAAGAGAAGCCACAGCAACGAGAAGCCCATGCAAGGGAGAGTAGCCCCCACTCGCCACAACTAGAGAAAGCCTGCGCACAGCAACAGAGACCCAATGCAGCCAAAAATAAATAAATAAAATGAATAAATTTATTTTTTTTAATGCCTTGGTTTTCTGCAAACATCTAAAATGTCTTTGAAATCTCCACATCCTATTGTGCAGTTGCAAGCTGCATGCTTGCTTTGACAACTGCAAAAACCACCACACATGGAAAGCCCTGCTTGGACCACTCCTCACAGGGATTGTCAGTCCTGGAGTATGAGCCCAGACGAAACACTCAGAACCAATCATCTTGCCTAGGATTCTGAACAATCCCCTCAAGAGAAACCTGGTACAGTTTCCTATAAATCATATATTTGTTTGGCCTGAGGCTGAGCACCTGGCTGTTGCATCTAAAAACTATTCTTAAGAAATAATTTACCTCAGTAATAATGTAGTGGGACTTCCCTGGCAGCACAGTGGTTAAGAATCCACCTGCCAATGCAGGGGACACGGGTTTGATCCCTGGTCTGGGAATATCCCACATGCCGCAGAGCAACTAAGCCCATGCACCACAACTACTGAGCCTGTGCTCTAGAGCCCGCAAGCCACAACTACTGAGCCCACGTGCCACAACTACTAAAGCCCACGCACCTAGAGCCCGTGCTCCCCAACAAGAGAAGCCACCGCAATGAGAAGCCCGTGCACTGTAACGAAGAGTAGCCCCTGCTCGCCACAACTAGAGAAAGCCTGTGCACAGCAACGAAGACTCAACGCTGCCAAAAATAAATAAATAAATTTATTTAAAATAATAATAATAATGTAGTACCTCTGCATGGTGATGTACGGTAACTAGGCTTATTATGGTGATAATTCTGAAATGTATAGAAATATCACATCCCTATGTTGTGCACTAGGAACTAACCTAGCCGGTCAATTATACTTCAAAAAGAAATGAACAAACAAACTCATAGAAAAACAGATCAGATTTGCGGTTACCAGAGGAGGAGGGTAAGAGGATAGAAAACTGGATGAAGGCTGACAAAAGATGCAAACTTCCAGTTATAAGATAAGTAAGTAGTAAGGATGTAATGTACAATATAATTAATATAATTAGCACTGCTGGATGTTATACATGGAAGTTGTTAAGAGAGTAAATCCCAAGAGTTCTCGTCACAAGGAAAAAAAATTTTTTCTTTTATTTTGTATCTACGTAAGATGATGGATGCCCACTAAACTTATCGTGGTAATCATTTCATGGTATATGTAAGTCAAATCATCATCCTGTACACCTTAAGTTTACAGAGTTCTGTATGTCAATGATATCCCAATAAAACTGGAAGAATAAAAAAGAAAGAATTCATCTAACCAAAAAGCTAAAATTGTAGAAACATGCTTGATCACATGCCTATAAAATAATTGAATGGTAGTGTGGTATGTATGATACCTAAAGGATGATTCACCAACCTTTAAAATGTTTTCCATATTTCTCGATATCCTATGACTTATTTTTTTATAAATATCAAAAGAACAACACACACACACATACGACTCCCAAGAAGGGGCTCCCCTGGTGGGGCAGTGGTTAGGAATCGCCTGCCAATGTAGGGCACATGGGTTCAAGCCCTGGTCTGGGAAGATCCCACATGTCACGGAGCAAATAGACCTGTGCACCACAACTACCGAGCCTGCGCTCTAGAGCCCGTGGGCCACAACTACTGAGCCCACGTGCCACAACTACTGGGCCCATGCACCTAGAGCCCGTGCTTCACAACAAGAGAAGCCACCGCAATGAGAAGCTCGAGCACCGCAGTGAAGAGTGCAACTAGAGAAAGCCCATGCGTAGCAATGAAGACCCAATGCAGCCAAAAATAAATAAATTAAATAAATAAATTTATCAAAAAAAAAGACTCCCCAGCATAAATATCAATTTTTTATTTCTCTAAGCTGGGGCTAAGTTCTCTCTCCTATCTCTCACAGTCCTTTTTCTGTAATTGTTTTGTGATACTTTCCCACCTTCTACCTTGTGTGTCTGTTATTTATGTATTTATCATAACTTCTACTAAAATTTACACAAGATCTACTCTCACTTCTTTTTGTTATCTGAATGACCAAATACTTGCTAAGTGTACACATAAATGAATGAATAAACAAAACCACTGAATATGTACAAAGCTAAATCCTTTTGTCATCATGAGCCGTTATATAAAATTTCCTAAGTGTCTAAGAGTGAGCTTTACTAAGCAGTGTAACTTTCTGGTGCTGGGCAACAAAGATGCAGGAAAAAAAATGGGAAGAATCGACTCTATAACAATGCTTACTTAATTGTGACCACACCAATAAATAAATTCCCTATGATAAGAAAGCACACCAGAAAACTTAGAGTGAATGTCAGTTATCTTTCTTCAACAGCAGAATTTGTAGCAAAGCTTTATGGTAATACATCATAATATTGATTCTAAATATTCTTTGAAATACCACTGGCTATGTGAGCATTAGCAACAGACATGTGATGACCACTCCGAGAGCTGAGTAATTTACTGTACTAGCCTATAGAACATACAGGTACTTAAGAACAGAGACCTATCATAAATGCCAGAGAAAGTATGATGATTTCAGGACAAGCCAACAAAGTGACTTACCATAAGGGGTAATCAATGACTGAAATCATTGCCTCTGTTATTGATGCAAAATTAAATCCAAAGCATTTTCAAGAACAAAAGCCAAAACTTGTATCCATTCTTAACATACTCAGAGTAAAAATTAGAGTGAACATCCTTAACTTCATACTACAGTATCATAAGTAACAGCGGACAGTTCAAATTTCCAACACTCTACTGGATCTTTAATATTATGTCCACATAGCAGCTCCCAAAGGTAAGTCACATAAACTTGGCTTCATAAACATGGACTTGAGATGAGATCTTTGACTACACTTTCTCATTCATCCATTCTAGCTGCCTCCTGAGTTGAAACATTATACGAGAATTGAGAAAATAATAAGAAAATATTCTCTGAAAAGGAGTGCATATTGGGAAGACAAAAAAAATTGATTTTGTGAATTAAAGTGCAGTTGAAGAGCAAACACTTCTCTCATAAAAATTACATGGGCTCTTAAGAATCCTCAATGGAACTATTGAAGAAAAATATCTGAGGCTTCTCCACAAAGCCACTTAAAGAATGCATTTCCCAATTCATTTCTGATTGACCAATAAGAGATAGAAACTAAGCACCTTTTTTTCAGTACCAATTAGGAGATCACACAGCCAAAAAATATCACTCAGTCATCTGAACAAAGGCATACTTTTCAAACACGGCTTTCTCCTGAAATCCCTATCTATTGAAATTCCTGTTATTGTAGAGAGAATCCTAGAACAGAGACAGAACTGAGAATTCCAGATAAGAAAGGAGAGATAATATCACTGTCTTTCAGCAGAGGAAATTAAGAGATGCTGAAAATGTATATAGGACATGCTCTCAGAGGACTGTGGAAAAAACATCCATGAAATTAAACACACAGATGTGCACACACACACACTCACGAAGGGAGGAAAATTGATGTCACTGAAATAGATTAAACAACAAATGACAGAAAAATGACAGCCTTCTGCCCCATGTGTGCTACCTCGCTGGGAAAAGATGTCAAAAATACAATCTTTCAAAACCTAAATATAAGGACATCCAAAATGGTCTTCGAAAAACAAGGACAAAACGGTCAGAAAAGAGAAAATTGAAGTCAAATGATATATTTGGTCTTATTTTTTTTAAAAATCAAGATATTAAAAAAATTAAACATGACTTTCCTGTTGGATACTAAGAATTTAAAACCTCTTTATATGTTAAAAAGGTAATATGCTATATGTTTATATATAACGTGTCATATGTAAAAAAAAAAAAAAAAGGTAATTCCCAGGCATGTCAATAACCCTGTAATAAACAGGCACTTTGAAACAGATGAGGAAATGGGAGTTGTCTGGAATAACGGCACGGGATTTTACAGCCCCACCACTCAGTCTATTATGCCTATAGAAACACATTAAATAGGACCAGTCAGATCGAGAATTCACATTCTCCAGATCAAGGACACTAGTGTTTCTTCTTGTCTTGCAGAAAAGCAATACATTAACCCAGGCTCATCTTGAGAGAGCCCAAGCAAATTCACCCTGTTCCCAAGTCTGTCCGGTCAGCACCATGGGGAGCACCAAGTGGTTTCCCACCTCTCACAGCTGGAAGGCCCGGCTATTGACTTCCAAACTTTAAGGGAGAAAGTGCTGGGGATGTGAAGAAGGATTACCAACACCTTAATCACAAGATCTGAGACACCTCCGTTTTTGTTCTCTTACCTCCCACACATTCTTAGGAACCTAGTACCTGGTACAAAGAGACCCACAGTAGATTTTTTTTTCTGAGTATTGAACTGTTAAAGCCATAACCTTCCACCCTACAGAATTATTGCTACAATGTTACAGCACAGATGAATTTCCATCTTCTGTGGAAATATAGGAAAGGCAGAAATAAGTCTGATTTGTTTAGAGTAAATAGATATCTTCATTTGGACTTCTAAAATTCACAAAGCAGAATTACATTCAGTAAGAAATATCGAAGGCCTTAGTCCATTTGATATTAGTGTTAAAATATTTTAAAGACAGTTAGCCCAAATGAAAGAACTCCAAGTAAGTTTTCATAAGCAATCAGAAATTTTAAGTTGCCGTTTTGGAGCAGAGGAAGATATTAACATTCAACCAAAAAGGACATCAACCTAAACAAAGATCATGTCCAAAAATAAGATTATGCAACACTGTTAATCAACTATACTGCAATAACAATTAATTTAAAAAGAACAAAAATTAGCTTATGTACATATATATGTACCTGTATATATATACACATATATACATATACATGTACTTTGCCATTACCCAATTTTTGAATTAAAAGTTAGAACACTTTGTCATGTTTATATTTCAAAGATGCTGAATACAGCCCTAGTAGAGTTATGCCTGAGATAAGTATAATGCATTTTTTATCATCCTCAAAGCATTTATTCCCTAAAAAAAAAAAAAATACAGACAAGTAAAGTGTATCAGGCAAGGCGACAGATAAACCATTATCCCTTCAAAAATCAAACTGCATTTTTGCTGACAAGGTAAAAGGCGTACTGAAATAGGCACAAGGCAGTACGCACTTATAGAAGCAGGCTTTCTTCAATGCCTGAGAAATATAAACCACACCAAACTTCTCCCACTCTACCAATGCACATCTCTCAAGTGGGCGTTCCGGAGGCAGAGCAAGTCTGCCTTCAGAGCCAGCTGGAAAACTCCTCAGAAGCAGACCTCCTATTACAAGTTGAATTGTGTTCCCCCAGAAAATATGTTTAAGTCCTAAACCACAGAACTTGTGAATCTGACCTTATTTGGAAATAGAGTTCCGGCAGATGTAATCAAGCTCAGATGTAATTATCGGGGTGTGTCCTAATCCAATGGCTGATGTCCTCATAAGACAAGGGAAATTTGGGCACAGAGACACAAAGAGGGAAGAGGTGAAGATGGAGGCAGAGACTGCAGTGATGCTGCCACAAGCCAAGGAATGCCTGAGGCACCAGAAGCTGGAAGAGGCAAGGGACGATCCTCAATCAGAGGCTTTGCAGGGAGCACAGCCCAGCCTACAACTTGATTTCAGACTTCTAGGCTCTAAAATTGCAAGAGAACAAATGTCTGCTGTTTTAAATCACCCAGTTTGTGAGACTTTGTTATGGCAGCCCTAGAAAACTAATACACTCCCTTAGTCATTATGTTGTAGAGACATGAAGGAGAAGACAACAAGACAGGGTACCACGGAGATACAAATTTTAGGCTCATCTGGGACATTGACTATCCCTTAAAGAATAAACATTCAGAAATTTCCACAAAGGTTCTTGCTCCTTAGGTGTGTGGTGTCTAAAAGGGGCAGGTCTCTTGTCCATATCTCACTGAGACAAATACCCTATTCTCTGGAGAACTGACATTTATCAACACATCAGACACAGAGATTCAAACTTGAAAGGTAGATAACTTGACATCACACAACCTCGTTCTAAGTAAGAATAAACTATCTTCCCCTGGGTCCAATGCTATGGAAGAATTAAAATGTTTCATCCAGTCAAAGCCTCAGGCTGCACTTACATTCCTGGACAAAGTGGAAAAACATGCACTGAAAATGGAGGCCTCCAATACATCCAGGAATCTATCGATTTATCGATTTAAATAAGTGTAGTCACTCCTGCTTTAAGAGGACTAGACAGACCAGCATAAAACTAATTGCGACATTATTAACATATACTAATCAAATATAAATTGTACTCCCTGGTATTTAGGAGAAGAGGTGTGCTCATTCAAAATCTTGTCTTAAGCCCAACAACATAGCAGAAAGAATATTTTTAAACCAAAAATGTCTTTTCATAAGCCTTGACAAGGATCATAACTTCGATCAAAACTGACAAAATATATTCTCAAAAAGAAGCTGGAATTGAGCTGTGTAGAAGAAAAGCACTAAAACTCTAGGACATCTTAGGCAAGTTAAGAAAATTCTCACACATCTCAATATAACTGCCACCATCTACTAAATTTAGAAAAGTATTGCAGTTTCACAAGTATGGATTATTCACAAACACAATTTTTTTCCTCTGATTAAATGAGCCCTGCCGGGTAAAGCTGTCATCTCTAACTCAGGTTAATTTGGGGAAACCTGGTCTTTCCAGATGGCATCAAGGAGAGCAGACAGCTAATATGAGACTACATTCCAAGTTTTTATCTTAATGTGGAGAGCAAGAGCTGCTGGCCTCTGAGCTCGCTTTGATCCATTTCTTAAACCAGCACTCCACGGAATTCACATTCCTCCTAAAATGTCACATTTCTCCGCCAGAAAACTACCAGCATTACCCTGAAAGTCTGCAATACAGCCTGCTGCAAACCTGGCTGAACCACCTTCTCTGTTACAGAGTAGACAAAATATAAAATAACAGCACATCCTATGTCTTTACTGAATCCAACACATGGCTAATTTAGTGCCCAAAAGCTTACCTGTCTTCCCGATTAGTTTAAGAAACAGCACTACAAATCTCTGGGCATTTTGCAATCCAGCCAGGAGCTGTTCACCTGCCAAAATGCTGATTAATTAAACGACCTTTCATTATATTTCCCGACTTCTCATTTGTGGATGTGCAGCTGTGCTCCAAGCATCTTTTTTCATGCTCAAAGCCAATGTCTTGGAAAGTAAAATTTGGCAAGAATTTCTCAGCCTTAACAGATGAGGAGACTGTCTATCTCCAAAAAGTGGAACATCTAACCCAGAAACGTAATTAAGGGAGAATGACCCAGCGTTAACAACCAGAGCAGTGTTACGAAAATACAATTCACATTAAAACTTCCACCCAAGAAAATCTGGTGGGGAAACTCAAGTTTTCCATTAAACCAGTTTTCTCAATTCAGCCTGCACACTGAAATCATCTCAGGCAACTCTTGAAAAATGTTGATGCCAGAGTCCATCCCAACTGAATCAGAATCACTGGGAGAAGGACTCGGTCATTAGGATCCTTTCAAAGCTCCCCAAGGTGATTCTAATGTTCAACTGTAATTGAGAACTACTGATGGAGAGCAGGGGTCAGCAAGCTTTTTCGGTAAAGGGCCATCTCATAAATATTTTAGGCTCTGTGGGCAATTAGTCTCTGTCACAACTACTCAACTCTGCTGCCCTGAAACAAAAGTAGCCACAGACAATACACAAATGAACAAGTGTGCCTGTTAATTAGGAACACTGAAATTTGGATTTTATAAAAACTTCTACATGTCACGAAATACTATTCTTCTTTTGAGTTTTTTCAATCGTTTGAAAATGTGAAGACCAATTTTAGCTTGCCATACAAAAACAGACGGCAGGCTGGATTTGGCTGGCCATGGTCTCCTGACCCCTGATCTACACTACACACAGAATATACTTATCCTGGATCTTTTCTCAAAGACAACAGTTGCTCAGGGACTCACTGAATCTGTCCCAGGAAAGATCCCCTTCAAAGCATGGATACCTTCAGATTCGAGTTGGTCCAGACCATAGGAGGCAGCTGTATTAACATAGCTAATGGATGGAGCAGCAGTTCTCTCGGAAGATGCCTCAGGATCAGCAAGCGCTGGGGAAGTGCTAGGTGCTTCCTCCATCATCCCAGGGGGCGTCACTGGAGAACCCACAATTGGTGTGAACAACTCCTCATTCGGCCCTGTGACTGTGTCCATTAGGTCTGCCAAACACAAGAGACATGACCCAAAGATGATCAGTATGGGGAATATATACACATGCTTTTACTTCTTAAGCAAGAAATGACGAATGAAGCCAGTATTCTTATACACAGTAAGTTCGGCACTTAGACCAGCTCTTCCTTCCCACATTGTACCAATCCAGCAACCGGAGGCAAATACTTTATCTTCCAGGAAAATATATTATCTCAAATCAGAACTTTGTTTTCAAATGTTAATCTCCCGTTTATTCTATTAACAATATTATGGATTTTGTGGGATTTTATATAACCTATTACCAAAGGTAGAAAATTTAACAAAAATGTATTTAAATATACCCCAAGGATGACTTTTAAAAATCAAGTCAAAGAGTAAAAGCTTAGATCTGTGTCTGCAATATGCTCAATTTTAAAGCAACCAAATTTAGCCCCAGATATTCCCAAATCTAGAAACTCTAGAATAGGAGTATTTTGCAAGCTTGGTGGATCATCAGAATCTCTTGAGGTAATTTTTTAAATGTCAGTTTTCATGCTTTCTACGTATCCCAACGTACCGAATCAGAACCTCCTTGGTGATGAAGCCTGAGAAACTATTTGTGAAAGCTCCCAGGATATGGACCCACAGATTCTCATATACATTGCTGTTTGCAGTATAAATGGAATCAACCACTTTGGAAAGCAGTTAGGCATTGCCTCCTAAAGTGAAATATTCATATGCCCTATTGTCCAGCAATTCAGTTCCTAGGTATACCCAAGAGAATCTCCTACACACGTGCAATGGAGAATACGTAAAAGAATATTCATGGCAGCCGTGTTCACAATAGCCAAACCTGGAAATGACCCAAATGCAAATCACTAGAAAAGCCTGGATGAAGATTGGGTGAATAAACTGTGATACATTTTCATAATGGAATATTGCAAGCAGTCAAAGCAAAAGAACTGCGGTAAGTAAATATAGGCCTTAGAATATTAAGTAAAAAAAAAAAAACAAAGTCCCAAAAAGGCTATCCACAGCACAATACTGTTTTGATAAACTAAAAAATCTAAAAGTTTTAAGTGTATAATACCAGGAGTACATACAGACACGATAAAACTAAAAGAAAAGGAAGTCAAGGAAATGATGAACACAAGATTCAGGTTAATGGTTAACAGAGGAGGATGGGGTTTAGATGGGAAGGGTCATGGGGTTACCTGTAGGTTACTGACAAGATCCTAAGGGTTTTTTTTGCAGGGGAGGCCGGCAGGCAGGATTAGAAGGTATTTATTACATTGTTAAAGATAACTCAGTTAATAAATAAAAGTAGGATTTACTTAGACCAACGATGAGACAGAGACATGAAGTCCAAAAATAATAACTAAATAATCATAATAATTTTTGTATTCTCAGGTGATTCTGATGATCACCCAGATTCCAAAACTTCACTGTCCTTAAGATATCAGAGCATCTGAGGGCCTCTACATAGAAAGTACTTTTTATACATTATTCAAAATCCTTAAAATAACCCATAAGACAGGTAGGCATTATTTAAAGAGGAACAAACCAAGGCTTGGGGACATTAAGAAACTTTCTTGAAGCCACAGTGTTAGTGAGGGCCAAAGCTGGGATTCAAACCCACGTCTTTGTTGGTTTCACCCCCAGGTCCTTGCTGGTTTCACCCCCCTGGCACCTAGCAGCCAGACATGTCAAACTAGGAGAGAGTTCTCAGGAGACTTGGCCTTCGTGGGCCTCAGAGATGAGCCACCAGGAGATTTTACTTGGGAACTAACCCCTTGTCCTTTAGCTGTGCCACACCTCTCCAAACAAGAAAGAGTTCACCTACCTTTCCTGCTGAAAAAATATACTTCCAGGTGAGGGGGGTGTGTGTGTGTGTGTGTGTGTGTGTGTGTTTGTGTATTGTGTATGCGTGTGTGTATGTGTGGGTGCTGTTTGTGTATTGTGTGTGTATGTGTGTATGTTTGTGTATTGTGTGTATGTGTGTGTGCTGTGTATGTGTGTGTATGTGTGTGTGTATGTGTGTGTATGTGTGTATGTTTGTGTATTGTGTGTATGCGTGTGTATGTGTGTGTGTGTGTGTGCTGTGTGTGTGTGTGTGTGCACCTTGGTGACAGGGCCATCTGCCTCACTCATTCTATTCCTCATCAACTCAGAAAAGATCCACCCCCAAAACACGGAGCACAATTCTCTCCCTTACAGACCTTCTACAGCGGGAGTAATTTCGAAAGACAGAGGGACAGGTGTCGTTGAAACCACAGTGGCCAGAGGCTCCCATCTTCTCGACAGCTGAGTAACACCAGGAGCATCAGCTGTGGCAGAAGGCAACTCTTTCCCTCCCTCAGTCTCGACATCTTCTCTGGTAACCTCGAGGGTAGAAACCTGCTGCTCTTGCATCACTGAAGATAAAGTGGCTTCTGCTTCTTGAACAGCTGTTGTCATCTCTTGAGTGATGATGCCTTAAAAGGGAGGAAACAACATTTTTAAATACACTAAATCCCTATACCTGAAAAAGTCACTATATAATTAATAATTAAAAACAAAAAAGCAGACAGCCATTTCAGGGAATGAGAAGGGAGAGAAACAAACTGCCAGGAAATAAATGTTTTCAGTGTTGCTGTTTTCAGGAGTCATGAATCAATCTAAGACAGAGATAAAGATGTTAATATAAAAAACAACAGAATAACATTTACAACAAAACAGGAAAATCAACAGCTGAGCTCCCTTTTATGGATATCAACATAATCAATTTGTTCAGAAACAAATTATACAAAACTAAGTTCAAAAATGCTCAGAAGCAGGGACTTCCCTGGTGGCACAGTGGTTAAGAATCCATCTGCCAATGCAGGGGACATGGGTTCGAGTCCTGGTCCGGGAAGATCCCACATGCCGTGGAGCAACTAAGCCCATGAGCCACAGCTACTGAGCCTGTGCTCCAGAGCCCATGAGCCACAACTAATGAGCCCACGTGCCACAACTACTGAAGCCTGCACACCTAGAGTCCGTGCTCCACAACAGGAGAAGCCACGGCAGTGAGAAGCCCATGCACCACAATGAAGAGTAGCCCCCGCTCACCGCAACCAGAGAAAGCCTGTGCACTGCAACAAAGACCCAATGCAGCCAAAAATAAATAAATAAATAAATAAATTTTTAAAAATTGTCAGAAGCACTTGTGTATATTAATTTTCACATTTGCATTCCTGAAGGGGAACAGGAACTTGACATTTTGAATTAAAGGAATACTAATTACAATAACTAATGTTTACTGAGTTCTTATTATGTGCCACACACACAGTGCTAAGTGCATGATGGGCATTATCTTTTTTTTTTTCATTTATTTCTGCTCTGATCTTCATGATTTCTTTCCTTCTGCTAATTTTGGGTTTTGTTTGTTCTTCTTTCTCTAGTTCCTTTGGGTGTAAGGTTAGATCGTTTATTTGAGATTTTTCTTGTTCCTTGAGGTAGGCTTGTATAGCTATAAATTTCCCTCTTAGAACTGCTTTTGCTGCATCCCATAGGTTTTGGATCATCATGTTTTCATTGTCATTTGTCTCTAGGTATTTTAATTTCCTCTTTGATTTCTTCAGTGATCTCTTGGTTATTTAGTAACGTATTGTTTAGCCTCCATGTGTTTGTGTTTTTTACATATTTTTCCCTGTAACTCATTTCTAATCTCATAGTGTTGTGGTCAGAAAAGATGCTTGATATGATTTCAATTTTCTTAAATTTACTGAGTCTTGATTTGTGACCCAAGATGTGATCTATCCTGGAGAATGTTCCATGTGCACTTGAGAAGAAAGTGTAATCTGCTGTTTTTGGATGGAATGCCCTATAAATATCAATTAAATCTCTCTGGTCTATTGTGTCATTTGAATCTTCTGTTTCCTTATTTATTTTCATTTTGGATGATCTGTCCATTGGTGTGAGGTGTTAAAGTTCCCCACTATTATTGTGTTACTATCGATTTCCTCTTTTACAGCTGTTAGCAGTTGCCTTATGTACTGAGGTGCTCCTAAGTTGGGTGCATATATAATTGTTATATCTTCTTCTTGGATTGATCCCCTGATCATTATGTAGTGTCCTTCTTTGTCTCTTGTAACATTCTTTATTTTAAAGTCTATTTTATCTGATATGAGTATTGCTACTCCAGCTTTCTTTTGATTTCCATTTTCATGGAATATCTTTTTCCATCCCCTCACTTTCCATCTGTATGTGTCCCTAGGTCTGAAGTGGTTCTCTTGTAGACAGCATATATTTGGGTCTTGTTTTTGTATCCATTCAGCAAGCCTGTGTCTTTTGGTTGGAGCATTTAATCCATTCACGTTTAAGGTAATTATTGATATGTATGTTCCTATGACCATTTTCTTAATTATTTTGGGTTTGTGTAGATCCTTTTCTTCTCTTGTGCTTCCCACTTAGAGA
Source organism: Delphinus delphis (assembly GCF_949987515.2). Classification (NCBI taxonomy): domain Eukaryota; kingdom Metazoa; phylum Chordata; class Mammalia; order Artiodactyla; family Delphinidae; genus Delphinus; species Delphinus delphis. Next base: position 43,320,213 of record NC_082684.1, on the reverse strand, counting down.
AGTTCCTTTAGCATTTGTTGTAGAGTTGGTTTGGTGGTGCTAAATTCTCTTAGTTTTGCTTGTCTGTAAAGCTTTTGATTTCTCCATCGAATCTGAATGAGATCCTTGCCAGGTAGAGTAATCTTGATTGTAGATTCTTCCCCTTCGTCACTTTAAGTATATCATGCCACTCCCTTCCGGCTTGTAGAGTTTCTGCTGAGAAATCAGCTGTTAACCTTATGGGAGTTCCCTTGTATGTTATTTGTCGTTTTTCCCTTGCTGCTTTCAATAATTTCTTTTTGTCTTTAATTTTTGCCAATTTGATTACTATGTGTCTCGGCGTGTTTCTCCTTGGGTTTATCTTGTATGGGACTCGCTGCACTTCCTGGACTTGGGTGGCTATTTCCTTTCCCATGTTAGAGAAGTTTTTGACTATAATCTCTTCAAATATTTTCTCTGGTCCTTTCTCTCTCTCTTCTCCTTCTGGGACCCCTATAATGCGAATGCTGTTGTGCTTAATGTTGTCCCAGAGGTCTCTTAGGCTGTCTTCATTTCTTTTTATTCTTTTTTCTTTATTCTATTCCACAGCTGTGAATTCCACCATTCTGTCTTCCAGGTCACTTATCCGTTCTTCTGCCTCAGTTATTCTACTATTGATTCCTTCTAGTGTAGTTTTCATTTCAGTTATTGTATTGTTCATCTCTGTTTGTTTGTTCTTTAATTCTTCTAGGTCTTTGTTAAACATTTCTTGCATCTTCTCGATCTTTGCCTCCATTCTTTTTCCGAGGTCCTGGATCATCTTCACTATCATTATTCTGAATTCTTTTTCTGGAAGGTTGCCTATCTCCACTTCATTTAGTTGTTTTTCTGGGGTTTCATCTTGTTCCTTCATCTGGTACATAGCCCTCTGCCTTTTCATCTTGTCTATCTTTCTGTGAATGTGGTTTTTGTTCCACAGGCTGCAGGATTGTAGTTCTTCTTGCATCTCGGACATTATCTTATTCTATCCTCCCATATGTACTAAGGGGAGGTAGGTACTAATATTCTATGGAAGCCATATATCATAGTGGCCAAGAACACAGGCTCTAGACCCAATTTGCCTGGGTCTCAATTCGGACTCAGCCACCTACTATCTGCGTGACCTTGAACGAATTACTTAATTTCTCTGGGCCTTGAGCTTCCTCAGTGGTAAAATGGAAATAAGAGTATCTATCTCATAGCATTTTTACAAAGATTAAATTAGATAACACATGTAAAATAGTACATGCCCAGTGCTTCGTAAGTATTCAATAAATATCAGCTATTATTACCTCATTTTACAAACAACTTAGGTGTAGAAAGACTAAGGAATCTGACTAAGGTTACATAGTTAGGGCTCTTAACCACTGTGCTAACTGTGTTTATCCCATCAACAGATGAATGGATAAACACACAGACACACAGACATACACACACATACACAGAGGAATATTATTCAGCCATGAGAAAGGAAATCCTGCCATTGCCTAAGGAACAACTTGGAGTAGCCTCTGTAGAAGATCTGCACTTGCTTTTAAATCATAAAACAGAATGAAACAGACCTGTGGGGTATGACGTATCTATCAGAGGTCCACTTTCTTTACAACATTATAATCCACTCAAATACATTATTAAAGACTATTTATAAGGGTTAATATTTGCCCCCTTCCTAGGGAGGGGCTATGCTGGAAATTTCAAATACTGAGCCACTGTGAAAACTTAATTTCTAGAAGACTCTGTTATCTCTCTTTTTTTAAATACTAATCCTAGATACTTAGCACATTACCAAGTCTGGTAAATTATGCAATGAGAAATAACATTCTAGAAATAGGTGAAAAGGTTTTCTCAAAGTTTTTATTAATGACTTCATTGTTCTTCCTATTACTAAAAATATTTTTCCTCAGAAACAATTTATTTGCTTTAAAATAGTGTTTGGATGTTTTCTGGTACAAGCAGTTCCATTTCTTGGTCTCCAAACAGTTTGGACTATTTTTTCTTTTAACTGGAGATTTTTACATTTGATGGATTGATATACCTGGTTATAAGACAACCTTACTTGTGCTTCATATTCATATTTGCTCTTTGTGCCATTGTTTAAGTTTTATTCTGAAATAAGATCACACATCTCTTGAGAGATAGGATTCATTGCCCTTTTTGTATCTTTAGCACCTAAGACAATGCTATGTTTGCCATAAAAAGCTAATATATAGTTTTATCATTTTAAGCAGTATGCATTCTCCATGTTGCCCTCATTTTTGAAAGCATAATGAACACTTTTGAGAAAAAATATGTCAAAATAAATGTTCACTCTATGCTCATAGTTTCATGAAACAGCAAGAAATATCAAAAGGGCATGGTATGGCCTTCCCTGGTGGGACAGTGGTTAAGAATCCTCCTGCCAATGCAGGCGAAACGGGTTTGAGCCCGAGTTCAAACCCTGGTCCGGGAAGATCCACATGTCGTGGAGCAACTAAGCCCATGCACCACAACTACTGAGCCTGCACTCTAGAGCCCGCGAGCCACAACTACTGAGCCCACGTGCCACAACTACTGAAGCCCGCGCGCCTAGAGCCTATGCTCCACAGCAAGAGAAGCCACTGCAATGAGAAGCCCACGCACCGCAATGAAGAGTAGCCCCCGCTCACCGCAACTAGAGAAAGCCCATGCGCGGCAACAAAGACCCAATGCAGCCAAAAATAAATAAATAAAACAAATAAATTTTTTCAAAAATGGGCATGGTATAATACTTTGAATAAGTGACTGCTGTTAGAGAAAGAAGAGTGAGAGCTAGAAATAGTAATGGGAATTTTTTAAATAACATTCAGAATTTCTCCACATCTCTCATTCTTCCCAATTCCTGTAGAGAAAAAATATATAATTATTATAGATTGCTTTTAAAACCTGATCTTCAAGTGAAACAGCTGAAGAACCAGCTGAATCAGAGAACTGACTATAATCTCAGGATCCTCATCTATTCATAATACCCAAAAATGCCAAGAAATTATTTCATTCCCTGAAGAAGAGAATGTCTTAAGTAGTCCCTGGGCCCTAAAATGATTGGCATTTGAGGTGTTTACTTCGTTTTTTTTTTGTTGTTTTTTTTTTTTTTGAAATTTAAGGCATTTTAATGGAGTAAAAATTAAGAGTTAAAATTCAGGACACCCAGGGATAAAAGTCCATCTTCCAAGTATTGGAAGCCACCCCCAGTTCCTTGGCTGAATTTCCATCATCAGCTATTCACATATATCCACCCCTAGTCCTTCTTTCTTTTCCAATGATGAGTAAAACACACAACCTACACCCCCATCACATTTACAGAATTCCTGTATAAAATTTCTCTAGAGCCTAACCTGCAGGAGTCAACAAATCTGAATACAGCCAGTAGGTTTGCTGAAAGTTCACTTCAAGAACGTGGTAGGATAATGCAATGGGTTGGTCATGACAGTTCATCAGTCACAGTTACCAGCCCTGCAGGGGGTGAGCCGAGACCTTAGACACCCCTTAGACAAATAAGGAAGGAAGGCCCTTAGATTTAATTTTGTCTTCCCCATTTCCAGATGGAGAAACTGAGGCCAACAGATTGGAAAAATTTTAATCAAGCTCAGTTGTGAAACCAGCTGACCACATCAGTGTGACTAAACCTTCTTGATTGATTAAAATGTCTTAATGGGCAGAACAGTTCCAAAGTCCCTCTGCCAATGTAACCAGGTGCCACTGGCTTCGTTCAGAAACTAATGACTCCAGTTTCTCCAGCTCCTTCAGAAGCTCCTGGGATAAGACACAATCCAGGATATTTCTGAAGCACTCTTTTGACAATGTCACTCTCTGGGGGGAGAAAAGGTGAAAGTTATCGCCCTCCTGGGGGCTCCACAGACTGTAGTTGTCACATATCCCTCCCTCCTTGAGGTCACTAGGATCAGCATTTGTCCTGGGCAGGGGCTTTGAGGTCACTTAATGATCTTGAGAAGGAGACTCAAGGAGGAAATCCAAACCTGTTCTGCAAAAGTGACCTTTCTTAAAACTAGATTGTGTGGGATTGAGTGGTTTACTTCTCAGAAATACTTGTAATCACCAGAAAATGGGTAGAAAAGCTTTTTGGCTATTCTCTTACTACTACTGTCAATAATCTCAATTTTTCACATTATTTTTAACTCTACAAAACAACAAAAAAAGTAAAGTTGAAAGGAATTATTTGACCGTTCCTTTCTCTACCAAGAATTTTTAGAAGCTTTTTGATTAATTTGGACAATGCAGGCAGTCGGATTAGATAATTCTAGTCTGAATGGTTCTCTATCTTCATTTAGTCATTCGATGAACAGATATTTACTGAGCACCTACTATGTGCCATATATTGTACTATGTGCTGGGAATTAAAAGAAGTTGCCTGTTAAAAGACTGTAGTTAAGTGAGGCAATTATGACTAAGTAAGGAGTATATTCAATAATCAAAAAAAAACAATCAATTACCAAATTCATTTTACTTTTTTAGGCTGTATTAATGGAAGCTAATGCAACTCTAGTACATAAGAATCATAGATTCAACTGTGCAGTGAATAATCTGGAACTACATGATTTAATGCTCCAGGAATATCTTAAAGTGTAATGGAGAACTGAAATAAACTTCTTGTTTGGTCATATTTAATATCTGCATGGTCATGTGGATCCAACTCTCTTAATAGAATTTAAAAACCAACTTACAAAACATTTTCTGGAAGCTTCTACGAAAACTTCCAGTATACTAAGTCTTACAGTCTTTAAAAAATGAATTGGAGGGCTTCCCTGGTTGCGCAGTGGTTGAGAGTCCGCCTGCCAATGCAGGGGACACGGGTTCGTGCCCCGGTCTGGGAAGATCCCACATGCTGCGGAGCAGCTGGGCCCATGGGCCATGGCCGCTGAGCCTGCGCATCCAGAGCCTGTGCTCCGCAACGGGAGAGGCCACAACAGTGAGAGGTCTGCGTACCGCAAAAAAAAAAAAATTAATTGGACATGTAAAATTAAATCTTTTATCATTTTAATTCAATCTCCATAACACTTTCTAAAACATATTATTAATTTGATATTTTCCATTAGCTGGAGTAACAGCTGTACATATTCCAAAACAATTTGGAATGAGCATATGCACATTACACTAAGTCTTTCCCTCCCTATTCTGTTATCTGACCAACTACACACAATAAAAGAAAAACATCATCCTTCAGCAACAAATGCAAGGATTGTCAGCTCATAGCATTCACAGATGTAGAAGCCACGAGGAAGTAGAAAGTGCAGAATCAAGCCAGCAGAGAGGATTTATCTGTACTGGTATTTTTTCCCCCTTATTTCTAGAAGAATTTCTTTTTAGGAAAACAAAGTCAGAGAACTCATATGGTTAATACTATGAAATAAATATTTACCTAAGGCTTTTTGGTAAGAAATATCAGGAATGTGAGTACTTTTTACAACAATGTATAAATAAGTATCCAACATTGTTGAGTATATCATTTAAACATATAGCTAATTTTTTCACATTTTCCTGTAAATATACACATTTTCATAATAAAAGGTTTAAAAAATATTAATCTACATCAGGGTTTCTCAGATATATATATACACACACATATATATTTTTTGGCTCAGATATATCTTGGTTGCTGTGCACTGTAGGATGTTTAGCAGCATCTTGGCCTCTACCCCCTAGATGCTCTCTACTGTGATGACCAAAAATGTCTCAAGAAATAGGTAATGGAGATGAAGCGGTACAAACTTCCAGGTGCAAAATAAATGAGTCACAGGTATGAAATGTACAGTGTGGGGAATATAGTCAATAAATATGTAAGATCTTTGTATGGTGACAGCTGGTAACTAGACTTATCACGGTGATCATTTTGTAATGTATAGAAATACCGAATCACTATGTTGTGCAACTAACTAACTAGGAACTAACACAGTGTTTTAGGCCAATTATATTTCAAAAACAAACACACTCATAGAAAAAGAGATCAGATTTGTGGTTACTAGAGGCAGGGGATAGGGGGAGGAGAAACTGGATGAAGGCAGTCAAAAGGTACAAACCTCCAGGTGTAAGATAAATAAGTACTAGTGATGTACAATATGGTAAATATAATTAACACTGCCATATGTTATATATGAAAGTTAAGAGAGTAAATCCTAAGAGTTCTCATTACAAGAAAAAAAAATGTTTTTCTATTTCTTTAATTTTGTATCTATATGAGTTGATGGAAGTTCACTAAATTTATTGTGATAATCATTTCATGTTGTATATAGGTCAAATCATTATGCCACACAACTTAAACTTACACAGTGCCATATGTCAATTACATTTCAATAAAACTGGAAAAAATGTTTCCAAACATTGCCAAATGATTGGCACGGGGGTGGGCACAAGGCATGACGCAAATTATTCCCATTTGAATACCACAGGTCTATATGCAGGGGTTATATTTGGATGTAATTTTTATGAAAAATGTATTTTTTATTTATTTACTTTTGCTTTTCATTAAAACTTAGATAACTTACTTCTAAATTGTCACTTTAAAAAAAACATAAAACATTACAACGTTATGTGTCAACTATATGTCAATTAAAAAATAATAAAACCAAACAGAAACATTCCAAGTTAAACAAAGCTTTTTTCCTTTTTTTTCTTTCTTTCTTTTACCTTTAAATGTATTTCCCAATGGCTGATATGCCTCAGACTCATATTCTGAGATGGAAACAGTGGTCTCTACGAACAGCATGGCATTGTTCTCCTTGGTGGATTCCATGAAGTCTGCAGTATTTTGGACCAGGTTTTCCACAGAGACTTTCATACCTTCCACTGGACTTGTGGGAGTAAAGGAACTTTGATCGGTGAAGGCAGATGACCTCTCATCCCCACGTGCTATTAGCAGGGCTGTTCCCCTGTGTGCTTCCCCTTCAGGCAGCTTCAGAGCCACATCTGCAGCCTCTGTCAAAGTTTCGCTCCCTTTCATGCCTTCCATACCATTACTGGTTGCTTGGGTTGTCTGAGATGTTTCCTTTCTCACCTGAGTCTCTGTATTGTCTCCAAGCTTTGGGGTCTTTATCTGGCTTACACTCTCTAATTTGGTGTCATCCCACTCAACACTTACGACGGAGACAGCTGGAACAGCTATGGTGACACTCACTGTGACTTCTGGGGCTCCCAGCAGGCTGTCAGTTTCTGGCTCAACACTCAGGGTGGACTCGGAGGTTGCGAGCCAGTGCTTGGTGGCAGTAGCCTGGGTATTATCAGCTGTCATCTGGGAAGGCTCAGCGCCTGCTGTGGGCTCAGCACCAGGAAAAGAAGTTGTCTTATGCTCTGGGTCTGCTTCAAATTTCTCAGTCCTTGGACGGGTGGTTAGCATCTCTTTAGCATTCACATAGGATAAAGGTGAATGTCCCAGACTAACTCCTGCCTGATTTTCAGTTGCAAACAATTGATCATCCACATAGTGCAGAAAACCTTGTGTTGCTTCGGTGGTCCCTTCCACAATGGGCTGAATGATGGTACTACGGGAGGATTCCTCCTTCTCATCAATATTCAGAGAAGCAGTTGGAGTGATAGGGTTCATTAACATGGCCTTGGAAAGTCCGCTTTCGGGAGACATTCTCTCTGGCTGGCTGGAACCAAACACTTCTTCCCCTGCTGAGATCACTGGCTCAGTAGCAGTGTAAACGCCAGGGCTATCAGGCTGCGTGAGCCCAGCTCCTATAGGAGGGGTTTCTTTGTTACTAGGGAATACTTTACTTAATGACATTGTTGATGGTCCTGCTAACACTATCATTGGTTCTTCAGAGACCAGAGTGTACTTTGAAGTAATGGAGTTATTTTCTAGGTCATCTGTGTTCAGCCTCTCAGACTGCCCTTTTTCTTCATGAACAGGTGCTATCTCCCTTCTTTCCACATTGGGGAAGGCCAGACATTGTGTGGCAAAGCCGAGAAGTAGAAGGCTACAGAAAGCCAGACAAATGTGCAGTACAACTGGTCTGCTCATAGTGGAAGAGAAACGTGCACATAAATTGGTAGAGTTGACAATTCCAGTAATTGAGTCCTGCAGAAAAATAAAGCATATCAAACTGTCATATAAATATGTTGTAAATAAGCCCCTTTAAATTAAACTATAAGTAAAATAATCTCCTTGACTCCCAGCTCAGAGACAGTACATAGGAGGGAATGTTCTATTTCTTTGTACCTTTGAGACGCAGATAACCCAGTTCATTTTTCCCTGCTGAATTTTCAGCTGACTTAACTTGAAGTTCTCTAGCAAAGGGTACACGTAGTTACTAAGTTCATTGTTTTTTAAATACCTACTTGAAATAAACTACCCTGGAAGTCACATTTGTAATATTCTCCCCAATTCTTCTATTAATCATGGAGTCAAATGACTACAGAAATAGCAACACATCCAGGAAATAAAAAGTAATTTTAACATTTATTTACATCACTTTCACAGAACCTTTTAAGTATGTTTTAAAACTTATTAAATATCATCATAAAATACTGAATACCAGTTTCATTCAAGAGTTTTTAAAGTATATAAATGACTTTCAATTAAAATTTATCTTTAAAATATTTAAATTGTTTTCTCTGCAACAACTATAAAAATTATAGGTAAAACCTTCATGTCTCAAAAAAAAAGATTAGAAAAGGTAAACTAGTTAAACAATGTAAACAAGTGTGTTTTTGAAAAAAACTTTTTTAAGAGAACCAAAACACTTTTAAATTAGCAGTCTTTACTGAACACACATTATTGTAAGATTAAGATTTATTGTATTTTTTTACAAACTGCTCACACTCTCATGACAACTAAAATTATACCAAAACTGCTAATTTCCCCCCAAACTTAAGGGTTTTAGGTCTTATCTATCCCATCATCAGAAAGTTCTTAGATACTGTGGGTTTTCTAGAAAATTAAACCTAGGAATGAAAATTCTAAATCTAACTATAAAGACCTTATCTTTATAAAAGTTATACTTTTCCTTTCTTCCACATCTGATCATTAAACTATCTGGGTTAAGCATGTGATGTGCACACATCAAGTATAAAAATTGACATTTTCGGGCTTCCCTGGTGGCGCAGTGGTTGAGAGTCCACCTGCCGATGCAGGGGACACAGGTTCGTGCCCTGGTCTGGGAAGATCCCACATGCCGCGGAGCAGCTGGGTTCGTGAGCCATGGCCGCTGATTCTGTGCATCCGGAGCCTGTGCTCCGCAACGGGAGAGACCACAACAGTGAGAGGCCCGCATGCCGCAAAAAAAAAAAAATTGACATTTTCATAGGGTCTTCTTCCCCTTAAGGAGTCTGAAGCTTCCACATGTTACCCCATTCAGTCTTACAGGTCCTTTTGAGATAGAGAAAAGGTCACGTGCTCAGGGCATAATCTAGACAGCTGAAGAGAAAAAGAAGGTTGAATTTTTCTACATGAGGAAAGAGGAATCCATGAATTCGGAGCTGAGGCATCTTGCTCAACTACCAGCGTCACATGACTGAATTATCTTGGAAGCAGCTCCTCCAGCCCCAGTCAGGCCTTCAGATGACTGCAGCCCCAGCTGCTATCTTGACTGCAACTTCTTGAGAGACCTTGAGTCAGAACAACCCAGCTAAGCTACTCCCAAACTCCTAACACACAGACATGGGATGAAATAATAAATATTTATTGCCACCAAGTCGGGGGTAATTTTTTACAAAGAAATCTTGAATCCACAATTCTTTGGGAGAATACAGGAATGGGAAGATGTCATGAGATGCCATGTGCAGAAAAGGAACAGCATATCAGGGATCATAAATTTAGAAGCAGAAGAAAACTGAAGCCAGAGATGACTAGGAGAAATGTAAGCCACCCCACCCAAGAATCCTCAGAGATGGTGAAAGGGATGCTACATATCCTCATATGTAGGATGAGAGGTTGAAGCAATTGTATTTAAATATTAAATTACATACAGGTAGCTAGCATTATTTTAAAAGGAGAGAATATGAGAAAGATATCTGAAAAAGAGGGAATAGCATGTGAACATTCTGGACATTAGTTATCCCCATATTTTGGATGAGCCATAAAGCATCCCAGTTCATAGCCAGGTAACCGAATTAGTAGCAGTATTTGGCCTGCTGCCTCTATTTTCCTTCCTTAAAACAAAAACATATGATAGCTGTAAAGCAAGAGTGCTCACAGTTGATGAAACTACACCTTTGATTTCTGAAAATACAAGCTGAACTATAAACTACATAGTCAAAGATACATAAAAGCTAGAGAACTCTCTGGTTCATTTCTGATCTGTTCAGAGATCTGCCCTTTCCTATACAAATATTTCTCCCATTCAGTGAAATCTTACTAAACACCCCAGGAGATGGAGAGTGTGGCCTAAAAGTTGGGTCTCCATGACCCCATCCTTCTGGATTAAAAACCTGAAAAAGACAAGCCATCATGAGTGGCAGTAGAGTTTAGAGGGGCATAGACAGGCATGAGAAAAATGAATCCTAGCTTTTTTTTTTTTTTTTTTTTTTTTTTGCAGTACGCGGGCCTCTCACGGCTGTGGCCTCTGCCATTGCAGAGCACAGGCTCCGGACGCACAGGCTCAGCGGCCATGGCTCACGGGCCCAGCTGCTCCGCAGGATGTGGGATATTCCCGGGCCGGGGCACGAACCCGTGTCCCCTGCATCGGCAGGCGGACTCTCAAACACTGTGCCACCAGGGAAGCCCAATCCTAGCTTTATTGTTGTTAAAACATGCTATGTGATACTGGACAAATAGCCGCAGTTTCTCCTTTGACAGAATGAGGAGTTAAACAAAATAATCTTTGAACTCCTTTCTATCTCCATGATTCCATTTTCATATTTTATCTATAGAACACAAAATAAAAACACAAATGCTTTCATTTTCCCACAATTTTGCCATCAAGTAGGCAAGGCACCCAAATGATTGCACAAATGCTTCACATTTTATTTATATGTTCTGGAGTCATGTGAACTGAGAGGAGAATTTTATGAACAAATCAGATTTGGAGGGTAGTGGGGACAAACAATAAAGATGTAATACAACCTCTACTGCCTTTCCAAAACAGATTTTTCCTTCAAGGTTTCATTTTCATCTACACTTTGAGCTTTAGAATTTTGGGGTGAAGGAATTCTGCCATTGTTCTAAAAGACTTTCCTTCTGGGCTTCCCTGGTGGCGCAGTGGTTGAGAGTCCGCCTGCCGATGCAGGGGTCACAGGTTCGTGCCCCGACCCGGGAGGATCCCACATGCCGCGAAGCGGCTGGGCCCATGAGCCATGGCCGCTGAGCCTGCGCGTCCGGAGCCTGTGCTCCGCAAAAGGAAAGGCCACAACAGTGAGAGGCCCGTGTACCGCAAAAAAAAAAAAAAGACTTTGCTTCTGTAATGAAGTGTCAGCCACCTGCTTTCTAAATCCAATTACCACAGAAAAAGTGGGGTGAATTGCAAGCCTATATTCTATGTCTGCATATTGCAGCCATATGCTCCTTCTCCCCACTATTCAAAGCGACGCCTGAACTTTAAAAGTAGCAGAAAAGACAGCCTGTAGGAACGGCAGCAGGGGACATGTCTGCAATTCAGATGAATTGGTAGATGACCTTCAAGTTCCAGGTCTTTCTCTGTCTTTCCAAGCACAGAGCAGGTTCACATAGCCACTCCCATGAGTTTGGTGTCCTTCGCTGGGAGTTGCATGATGTTAGAGAATAAATAAGGAAAGACTGACCCTTGTCAATTCAATGACAATATTTCAACCTAAACAACCAACTGCAATCACATTTTGAAGGCTCTAGGCCTTTTCTTTTTTCCTCAATGTTGTCTCCTGTCCCTGGCAAAGTGCCTGGCACAGAGGAAATGTTTAGTAAATACTGGCTGATGTCTATAGCCCTGCCTTGCTGGAGGAGGGGGAGGGAGGGGAGATTTCATTGCTTATTAGAAATTGGGTCTTAATTATCTTAAATTAACTCAAATATCAGAATATTTAACAAACAAAACATGTCTCTAACTTCTCCTTTACACTGTGACTTTCGAGGCTCCTTTCTTTTCACTATATCCGTCAGTGCAAATTAATTCAGATAAATGAACTCTCACCCAGTTGCTGATAGTGGACATTAGCTTCTAAGAGCTTAAAAAGCATCTCTTTCTGAGCAAGTCATAGCACTATGTCTTTCGCTATCAAGGTATCCTAATGGCTTGGCAGTCCTCTGAACAATTTACTGCATTTCTGCCACCAGTGAGCAGATAAGCTGTTCTGTCAAGCCTTATCTTGGACAATCTTAAATAGATACAGTCCAGAATCTGTTTCTTTGTCAAGTCTAGGCACATTCAAGTTTCAAAGACAAATGAAAGGCAACATAAAAAAATATCACCTTAGCCGTCTTGTTAGACTTAATAATCAGGTTTTTTCAAACACTTGGTCAATATTTTTCCAACTAAAATGTATGCTGCCATTGTTCAGTGTGTTACCAAAATGCAGACACAAAAGGGAAACAGTGTGTTCAATCATTCTCTTCAGTGACAAAGCTGCTTTTTTCAAAGCAAGTTGAGTTTCATGTATAATATATAAGGAACATGAGCATTGCCCTAAGGGTACTCAAGACACAGGAGGCCTGTAGAGTATGCCAAAAAACTAGTGACAATCTGCCTGATATTCTCCTTTTGGGGGGATAAACACAAATACCTTAAACAGCTGATGTGGAGTTTGGGGAAGAAAGCTGCCTTAGATTTTCTTTGTCTACTGGATGGTACTTGGATGCCACCTCAAACACAGCATCTTCATCTAAACTGCGGTGTCATCTTGAACTCTTCTCTCCTATATATTCCAGATTCACAACCTCTGTGGAGCCTTCCCTCATAATGTCTCTTGGAATTGTCCCTTCTTGGGGACACTGGATTGTCATTATTTTAACTGCCTCTGATGATCCTGATCAGACTCTCTCCTCTCCAATCCATTTTACACAGTCCAGATGGTTTACTCTTAAGAAAAAAGATGACAATAATCAATCAAAAATGGCTACCATTCAGGGGATGCCAAGTGTTTAACTGTCTTATGTAAATTATGTTATTTAATCCTTTACAACAACCTAATGAGATAGGTACTACCATTACCCTTTCCTTTTTTTTTTTTTTTCTTTTTTTTTTGGTGAGAAAACTACCATCTCACAGAGGTTAATTCACTTGCCTGGGTGATCATGTCTGTCAGATATCAAGTTTCCTGCCTTTGCCACTGCAACCCTCTGCCTTCCCAAAACACATCATTTAATGACCCCAAACATACAATTGCCAAACTCCACACCTATTATGCAACCCCACACCACCAGTGCCCAGTACAAACACCATCGCTAGTTGCGTATATTGCCCTCTTATGTGCCGTACTCATTTCAGCTTCCCAAATTTTGCTCATGCCATTGCACTAGCCCAAATGCTCCCTCCTTCTTCCTTACCCCAGGTATCCAAACCCTGGTCCCATAGGTCACGTCCTGTTTACTAATTGCTGTCACAAAACTGCCTGGCCCGTTGTCTTCCCACCCTTCTCCTAGCTTCTCCAGCACAAATCGTCATGTCTGTAAGACTTATCACCTCAAATAAAATTATGTTCTTTGCATGCAAACACTAGTCTTTCAGCTTCCTTTGCCATATAATTGCTAATAATGGTAGACACATAGGAGAGGTGTTCGATAAATATTCAGTGGTGTAAAGTGAATATAAATAACCATTTAAAAATGTGAAAAAAAAATGGGCTTCCCTGGTGGCGCAGTGGTTGGGAGTCCGCCAGCCGATGCAGGAGACACGGGTTCCTGACCCGGTCTTGGAAAATCGCACATGCCGCGGAGCGGCTTCGCCCATGAGCCATGACCGCTGGGCCTGCGCGTCCAGAGCCTGTGCTCCGCAACAGGAGAGGCCACAATGGTGAGAGGCCCGTGTACCGCAAAAAAACAAAAAAAAACGCGAAAAAGAATGTTCAGAATCTCTATTTTATACTGTACGATGTTCAATGACATTTCACAGTCTATCCATGTCTAACTGTACGTTTTGTTCATCACCTAGTCAATTTTGGCTACTTATCCAGTGTGTGATTTTAATAATAGTAATAATTTCTGTATTCTCATTTCTGCTATATTTTAGGTTTTCAGAGTGTATTTCATTTAAAAAAAAAAAGAGAGAGAGAGAGAGGTCACCAGGAACAAGGGACAAGTTTCAGAGCTTCAGGTTAACTTGCTTCCCAATTCCCCTTCACCTTTCAAAATCCAATTCGTAATTCTTTGATTGATAATGGGAAAAGAAAGCTCTTTGCCTTCTTCGTTTGTGTCTTAATAACCTTTCCATTTTGTGTTTTTCCTGATCCTCAATGATAATTTCGTCACTGTCTTACCTTTTCTGTTTTTAATCCTTAAGGCTCTCATTGCCAAGCCTAACTCATTTGCCTGAAGCAGAGCTTAGCAAGACTCTGACCCTATTAACCCAACTGTGGCACACAGAATTAAGGTACCCCATTTGTGATTCACTATTATTCACTGCTATTGACTACTGCTACTTGGCCTGATATATTGGCTTTAAGATGATCTGACCCCAGTCATCCTTCACTATAAATTAAGTGGCTGGAATGACAGATGATCCTCTCAGTAGCATGTTCAACCACAGTGGAAGGAGGGAGAATAGAGTAACCACAAAGAAAAATCATAGTCCCACAGGAGAAAAGTGGTATCGTGCTGACAGGGAAGAGGATAAGTAGGCTGGGGTCAAGACGATTACTCTGGCAACTGCCAGCAAAGTGCTTTGCCATTCCTGCAGACCACAACTAAATTCTATGTATCAAGCCCACAAGCTTTATCCTCTACAATTTAGTGATGGAGACAAATGAAGATATCTGTGTTTATCACTCCCAGTCGATAATCCTATCCCTGGTAAAAGAAGCTGGACTTAAAGCTGGCTTCGAGTTCCAACTCTACCTTGGGCAAATCGCTGAAACTCAGTTTCTTCTTTGCAAAATGAAGATAATAGTGCTCATTCTGTTCTCTTCAAAGGTGAAAGACCAACAAAAGTGATAATAGACATAAAAATGGTTTGAAGAAAAAATGTTTTAAGTATCATACAATTTAAGACATATTATTGTGGTATCGCCATTCATTCCCCTCAAAATACAGAAATATGAGCAGTCTGAAACATCCATAACATCCTTTTTCTCCTAAGCTATTTCCATGGAGCTTCCTCTTTCCGCTTTTCATGTTGACCAGATGACCTGGGAATTGTCTGTTTGCAGAATTCCATCCTAATCCATCTTGGTCAACAAGCTCCTGTCCATCCATCATCCAGTTCTTTTCAATGACCCAATGGGACACTTCATTTCTGTTCTCTGTAGTTCACAAACCTCATTTGCTTGACAAAATCTCTAAATACTAGCTGGCATTTAAGGAGAAAGTAATCCCCAGGTAGACATTTCACGGAATAAGCATAATCTCTAACATTTCAAGCTGAAACTTGATTCAGATACTTTTCTTATAATCACCAAGTAAACACAATATGAAAAAACAGGACTGACTACACATCTTAATTAGAGAGTGAGCTTTCATTCTACAGAGATTAAACGCAGGTTCTCTCTGAATAGCCAGCTTCCCTATGTGAGAATAAACAAATTCAATGAACAAAAATACAATTCGTTACACAAGTTTTCAGGCAAACACCTGCTGAATAAAAAGTGAAATACACCTTTGGTTGACGAGTAGAGATTTTCCATAGCAGGTAAGCCCATCGTCCGCATTTTGATCCTATACTTATATTTATCATCAAACCATTTCCATAAAACCAAATTATGATATTGAAAGGTCTAGCAGGAAATGCTGAATATAATGTTAAGAAGCCTCCCATGAAAACAAAGACATCCACATCTCCCTAATTGGCTCTGTTGCTGTAGCTACCTTAGACTTGCTGAGTCTTGGGAGTTTTGTGAATAAATACAACCAATATCAAGTCTGCTGCATAAGTGCTTAGTTCATAATATGACAAATATAACAACTCTACCTTATTCATAAGAGTAAATCAGACTACCCTTAAATCTACTGTGTGTGAATGTTCTGATACTGTGAAATCTCACCCAGTTTTGAGTTTCTTTCAGTAGATGCTACAGTGGGATTCTGCCGGCAAGTGAGCAGAAAGTGGGTCAGTGACTGACTCTGTAGGTGTTTAAACAAGACTCCTTGGAGCCCAACAGCATCACTTGTGATGAAGGAAATTCACAAAAAGGAGGGGAGACATGCAAATTATGGCCACACACTTTGCTCCCTAAGGAAAAAAAAATCCTTCAGAGTTCTAGGGATGGTTTTGGGAGCCACTCCCTCTTCCCCTTAAGTTTCAAACTAAAACTTCCATAGAAAGAAAGCAGACGCTTTAAAGCAGCCTCTCTCCTCTCCTCCACAGCAGCTCTACACTGAAATGAGGTGCCAAGAGCCTGGCAGATCCTCGGCATCAGCTTGGGAAGGCAAAGATTTCTTATCTTTGAGAACTCCAAACTCTTAAAGGCTCTATATTTTGTGCGCCCGGCCGATTTTTCGCCAGCGAGGCTCTGCATGTTGGGAATGTACACAGGTCGGGTTCTGTCAGTGACCGGGACGCACATGCGACATCTGGGCACCTCCAGGTATCACCTTGCAACCATTCTGGAGTCTAACCCGCAGGCCCTCTTTCCAATTAAGTGACCGTTCCAAGGAGCATGCTCCTGCCGTGTCGTGGGGGACCGGTCAGGGTCTGAGCAAGGAGGTTCCGTGACATCCTTGCGCTAAACACTCAACTGTTTGTTTTCTGCAAAGTAACACAACACATTCCGGTGGCCACCACAGCCCCCATTAGCTCCTCGGCTGCTCGCACTGACTGGCATCGGGATCATTGCAATCGATGCTTTAAAAGGAGCAAATCTTAGTCTGCGGGAACTTCTCTACCACCGCTGTGAGACTGAGAGGGGAGGGAGAGAAGAAAGAAAAGCCCACACAAAAGCAGCTAGCCCTGCAAGCTCCGCCAGCACAAAAGGCCCGCTCGCTGGTGTGGAGCCGTGAGGCTGGGCTGGAGCGAGGAGACAGGCCAGTCCTCCGAGGCCTGCACGCCTCGCCCCACGCTCCCGGAGCTGCCCCCGCGCCCCCCGCGCCGGGGCACCGCGCTCTGGCGGGGGCGCAGGGCGCACACCTGGCGCGCCCCGGGCTGCCGCGCTCCCCGGGCTGCACAGCTACCGGGGCGGCTCCGAGCCGCCAGGGGCTCCGGCTCCGTCTCTGCCCGGGTGCACGGTCTGCAGCCGCGGTCGCCCGAGTAGCAGAAGCCTGGCCCGTCCTCACCTGTGCGCCTTCAGCCGCGCAGCGCGCAGAGGAGAGCTCTGGTGCCCGCGCTCGGCATCCCCGCGGCGGTCCCTGCAGCGGTGGCGACTCCCTCCGCTGTCTGGGACGCCAGGGGGAGGGCGCTTCGCTTTGTTGCTTATTCATGAGGCCGCGACTGAGGCTGGGGATTGGGCGGCGGGAAGATGTGCCCGCCCCGGCTCGGCGAGCACGGACAAGAGGGCTGTCGCCCCGCGCCCCTCAGCGCCCACTTCCCCGCCTCCGCTCCCGCGATGGGGATGAGGCGTGGGGCCGCGCGGGTCCTACCAGCGTCCGGGCTCCTGCGACCCCTTCGGAGCCTCCCTGCCCTCCTGCCCCGCTTCGAAACCTGGGCTTCTGCGGCAGCTCTGCCTTAGTGCCTACAGAGAAGAGACCAGGGCACCGTTTTCTCTAGAAGAGCCCTAATTTCTCTGGTCCGTGACTGGGGCGAGGGGCGTAAGCTGGAGGCCGCTGGTTGTTCCTTGTGAAAACTGTACGGCTTAGCCCTCAGCCGTGCCCCTAAGTAGGACCCACTAAAGTAGCCCTACACCAAGTGTTCCCTTCTCAATCAGAGAAGTCGAAAATAAGGAGTAATAAGAAGGACTGTTTCTTGAGCCCTTACTCCTGCCGGGCACAATGCTAGGTGCTTCACTCAGTACCTGCTTTTAATCTACTCAACAACCCTCAAATATAGATATTGGTAATCCACTCAACTTAACAAAGGAGGAAGTTGAGGTTGAAGGCTGTGCAAGTTGCCCAAGGTTTTATGGCTAAGGTGGCCACCGGGAATTCATGACCTTCGTTCTTGAGTTTCTCAAGGACTCAGTTTCCTTTATCTGATCCTCCTAATTTTGCATAGAATCTAAAGACCCATTCTAGAAGAACCCCACAGCACTTTACATTTGCAATGCACTTTCCACATACATCATCTCTTGTACTTATTAACTCCCTTCTTTATAATAGCTTAGTCTGCTTTGTAGCTATTTGTAAACATCTTGAAGTCAGAGCAAGGTCTTTTCACCTTCGACCTCCACATCTAACACAATGCACAACTATGCACTATCTTTCCTACTCCACCTCTCTTTAAAATATATTATGTTTGTATTTCCAGAAAGGTAGTCAAATAGGTGTCAAATGCATGTGATTGGACTGAATCTGTAAGACGTTTTTGATGTGTATTCAGTGTAATACAATATAATACACTGTACTGTGACCAGGCCTTCTACATGGATTCAAGACCCACCAGATGGATAAGCCACACATCCAGCTGAACCAAGATGTGTTTCAACATTTTATTTTCTGCTTCTGCTGTTTCTGTGCCCCCCTCCCTGGGGGCTGGGAGGCCAGCGCTTGTGGTTCAGTGCAGAGCCTGGGGTCCCTCAGCCCCGCTGGCTCTTCCCTTTGCATAGTGTGCTGCAGAGCCTCCTCCACCCTCCTTACCTCCACCGACCACACTCCAGCTGGGCCAGGGCTGGAGGGGCCTTGTGATGAGTCCCAGGAGTTGCCCTCGTGCCTGGGAATGCAGGGACGTGGACCCGGGGGTCAGAAGTCTGAAGCTTCCCATCTACTTCTTTAAGGCCACTGCAAGCGAAAGATGTAAAATGTAATAACGTTTGGGCTTCCCTGGGGGCGCAGTGGTTGAGAGTCCGCCTGCCCCTGCAGGGGATGCGGGTTCGTGCCCCGGACCGGGAAGATCCCACATGCCGCGAAACAGCTAGGCCCATGAGCCATGGCCGCTGAGCCTGCGCGTCCGGAGCCTGTGCTCCGCAACGGGAGAGGCCGCAACAGTGAGAGGCCCGCGTACCGCAAAAAAAAAAAGTAATAATGTTTTCTGGCCATGAGACATGACTTTTGTTAAACAACAAGGAGGTGTATGTGGGTGTGGGTTCACGTTGAAAGATAGTAAATATTCTATATAATGAATATAGCAATATATACATCCAGGATTTGGGCTTTTGGTTATTGATTGCCTGGTGGATTGTTTAAGAAAAATGGGCTAGCAGCTGTTGGATTTTCACTCAGAAGCATGTTCATTTATGTAGATGCCACTTTAAGCTTGATCAGAATTAAATGTGAGATTTCTTATATGAAAAAAACATTTTATTTTCATGTCAGTTTTTTGAAATTCAGACCGTATCTCATAAAAATAATGTTATATAGTGTGGTGAGATTCCCAGCTAGACTGCAAAATTGATTCTATTTGACCCAAATGCAGTTAAATAATAGTACTAATAAAAAACAACAAAATCAATCAGGTGGACCAAAGGACCAAGCAGAATAGGAGAAGCCAGCAGGAGAAAGGGATTACAGCTCTCCATGCATCTAGAGCCAGCCCTACACACAAACTTGAAATATTCAGTTTCTTTGACATCTTCCTGGCTCTCATTCTGCATCTCTCTCAAACATCCTAGTGTTTTTCTTAGAGACCGTAATACTCTTAAGTCCCAACTATAGAACTCCACTTCCCAGACTGCCTTATTCTCAAAGTTTTCCATTCTCCCAAATTACCTTTCTCCCATAGTAGAATTCCTATTTCTCTTTTCCTTGATACAAATTATTTCAGCTTGCAGTTAAAATGATCTTATTGGAACTCATTTATACTAGTCCTTTATCCTTCCCCCAATGGTTTGTATTGCTTTAAACAACTCTGATTAATGCAATTTATCTCAGCAGCTGCTGTTGGTACATGGCAGTGATAATAAGATCCATTCTCCCACCCCGGCATATACACAAATTATAAATCAGGAAAAGTCACACTCTAATCAGTAAATCCACGCACTATGAATGTTATTAGTCTTTTATGGGTAAAGCAAGAAATCGTATGTGTACATTAAGAGAATTTGGGAACACCCAAAATTCCAAACAATGTAACAAGGAAGGAAGCTCAGGAAGGCAGTTTTGGTGTTGCCAGATTTAGTAAATTAAATAGAGAATTTCCATTCAGTATTTGGGACATTCTTATGCTAAAAATTATTATCTGAAATTCGAATTTGACTGTATTTTATCTGGTAACCTTTGCAGTATTAGGTCATTACCTGGACCTGGTTGGTAAAAACCTTTTTGTCTGAAAGGTTTTGATCACATGAAGAACTGGATAACCAGCCAAAGAGCCAGGGGTGGACAATATTCCTGCAAATACCACCCAGAAGAGAGAGTCTTGGTAATGAGGACCTGAGCATTGTGGTGTCCTTGGTAAGGCTATCACTAAATTGGGTAGAAATGCTCTACAGTATATCAACTAATTTTCTTTACCAAGTACCAAGTAATCTATCTGACAGCTTGATTCCACATGTGTGTTGCTTATAAGGCACTGCTGAAATGAGTGTATGTGAGCTGGATTGTGTGTGTCTGTTTGCAACCAAGGTAACATCACCAAGGTAAGTACCACTTAAGGGCTCACGTTAAGGGCTCTTGAAAACCAGCTGGCAAGACTTCCCCAGACTCTGCACCGCTGTTTCCTGAGGATGTTTTTTTGTTTGTATGTTTTAGTTTGTTTTGTTTTGTTTTCGTTTGAAATTACACCAGCGACAAGCATGTGAGGCAATAGAACAAAATGAATTGAAAGAGGCACACGAGAAAATATTCTTCTTGGAAGGCTGAGTTTCCCTGGAATCTCCTCAAAAACATTTCCCTCAACTTTCTGAAAGTTCCTTTCTTTCAGTGATTTTCCCTCCCTTTATTTTTGAACACTTTAAAACTCCTGCCTTGGGGCTTCCCTGGTGGTGCAGTGGTTGAGAGTCCGCCTGCCGATGCAGGGGACACGGGTTCGTGCCCCGGTCCGGGAAGATCCCACATGCCGCGGAGCAGCTGGGCCCGTGAGCCATGGCCGCTGAGCCTGCGCGTCCGGAGCCTGTGCTCCGCAGCGGGAGAGGCCACAACAGTGAGAGGCCCGCGTACCGCAAAAACAAACAAACAAAAAACTCCTTCCTTGGATTTTGTTGTTCTTATAAGCTCCCAAGGCATCCAACAAAGAGGTCCAGCGATGGAAGAAGGACAGGAGCTGCTAGAGTAGTGGTCATTTGCATATTGGATATTTTGGTTCTCACTGCAGAAGACCGTCTTATTTTCCTGGCCTTCCTAAAAGTTTATGAACACGAGCTATGCAGCATCTCCCAATATTCTCTGCCCAGGTGCTCCCTGACTCTAATTCTCTATTGAGGACTTTCTGTTTGCTTTTAATTTTTTAAGTTTAAATTCCTAGAAGTAGACTGCAGTATAAAAGAGTATTGCTAAGTATACTCTACTCACTCTGGGTATTCAATAAATATTTGATGGTTGTGGTGATGATGATGTAGTAAATAATGGTAATAATGTTAGAATAAGCTGTTTAAATTCTGATACATGTTTTCATTGCATTCAAAACCCTCAAACAGGGGACTTCCCTGGTGGCACAGTGGTTAAGAATCCTCCTGCCAATGCAGGGGACACGGGTTCGAGTCCTGGTCTGGGAAGATCCCACATGCTGCAGAGCAACTAAGCCCGTGTGCCACAACTACTGAGCCTGTGGTCTGGAGCCCGTGAGCCACAACTACTGAAGCCTGCACGCCTGGAGCCCGTGCTCTGCAACAAGAGAAGCCACCGCAATGAGAAGCCTGCACACGGCTCGTTGCAACTAGAGAAAGCCCGCACGCAGCAACGAAGACCCAACACAGCCAAAAATAAATAAAAATTAATTGATTAATTAATTTAAAAAAACAAAAGACCCTCAAACACTTGACAGACTTATTTCAGTACTAATGAGCTTAGATTTTTACCTTATACTAAATTATGTCTTCAGTATGCCGTTTACTGGGAAGACAAGTAGGTAGAATAAATCCAATAATAAAATGGTTTTCTTTAAGCAAACTTTTGGAACAGCAGAATTTTTTTGAAGTATAGTTGATTTACAATGTTGTGTTAGTTTCTGGTGTACAGCAAAGTGATTCAGTTTTACATATTATATATATTCATATTCTTTTCCATTATGGTTTATTACAAGATAAGGAACATAGTTCCCTGTGCTATACAGTAGGACCTTGTTGTTTATCTATTTTATATATCATAATTTGTATCTGCTAATCCCAGACTCCTAATTTATCCCTCTCCCACCCCCTTTCCCCTTTGGTAACCATAAGTTTGTTTTCTACGTCTGTCAGTCTGTTTCTGGAACAGCAAATTTTTATACACTGTAGTTGCTTTTAACTGTCAACACAAAGTCCACAATATTTACCTACCTTTATTATTTAACTCTTATTATGCAAACACCCGGATGAATCTTCTTGCTTCTCTTCTTTCCCCCAAGAAACCTACTATAATTGTGGAAGCAGAATATTATATGCTTTATAATCCCTTCTTTTTAAAATCTGTTATTTTCTATATTCCCTTATTAAGTGTCAGGTTTCTTTAGGCCTTGAACTTTCTGATTCTGTTTTGACAAGTGGAATTTTGTCTGTTGCCTTGAAAAAGCAAGATAAGAGAGGAAAGAGCTACTGATGCAGGTACAAAAAGAAAATTTCTAACAGTACAGCCATTTAAAAAGAAACTTTTTAGATAAAGTCAAGGCTGAAAACATTTACAAGAAGGAAATCTTGTCTCTCTCTCTCTTTCTCAGCCATAAATCATGTCCTTGTGAGACTGTCGGTAAAAAAAAAAAAAAAATTAAGAGATTTGAACATCAAAGGTCTAATGTCTCCTGTGGAGTATACCCTTTAATCCTAAATGAATTGGTCATCATGAATAACTCTATTCAAAATGGCATCTATGGGCTTCCCTGGTGGCACAGTGGTTGAGAGTCTGCCTGCCGATGCAGGGGACACTGGTTCGTGCCCCGGGCCAGGAGAATCCCACATGCCGCGGAGCGACTGTGCCTGTGAGCCATGGCTGCTGAGTCTGCGCGTCCGGAGCCTGTGCTCCACAACGGGAGAGGCCGTGGCAGTGAGAAGCCCGCGTACCGCAAAAAAAAAAAAAAAAAAAAAAAAAAAGGCATCTATAACTCTAGAAAATATATGAATTGCCTTTTACAATGTCAGACAAAAGAATTTAGCTCCATCTTTGTCTCTTTTTTTACATGCCTAATGATAAATAAATCGATGACGTCAATAGATTCCTAATATTAAATAATGAGCATGAGATATTTATTATTGACATATGGTGTATATACCTACTGCCTATGTTGCAAAGAAAAATTTACTCCTTTCTGCCTCTACCAAGGACAGAATTAAAGAAAATGGCTTTACCGGGAACGGCAAAGCTCAGGTCCAAGTAACCACTCTTGTCAGAGAAAGTTCTTAGAGATGGGAATAGATTAGTGAAAGAGGTTATATATTCCCTTTTGTTCTAGGTTTCTAAAAAAGGACGAATTTTATGCTGGCTGGGTTGGGGGTTTCTGGCGAAACCCCATTAGCTCACTCAACAAGGAAATTATAGGAATAGTTTTAAGTGTGGGAAAACTACCAACTATATTAACTATGGCTAACCACATTGTTGTTTATTATTTGCTTTCCAACAAATCTTGCTTATTTTACATTTTAAAAATATGATTTGGGTATTAATATCACACTCAGGATACATTATATCAATCTGCAGCACACTGACAGCAAAAGCAGAGAACAGGATATGATGAAGGGGGCATCAATACCATTACAATGAAGATGTTCTTGAGACTCATAATCAGAATAATGCCAACAATTTGAACATTTTGAACATTGGTTTACTAAGCTTTAAATATGGCATGGACATCAGTGCAAAAAAAAAAAGACTCTCCTTCAGTATAGCACTCAACCTCAGGCTAAATTCCTTGTCCTTACACATTTTGGCTAATTCTTCTGGCTAACCTGTCTAAGAAACAGCAGAATTGAGTCTGTGTTTCATAGTCATCAAGCAATAAGCAGCACATCACTTAATGTGGGCTATGCATTTATTTTGGCATTGAGTTTAGCTCCATGGTTAATCAATCAACAAGGTTTTTGTTTTATGAAAAGAATGTGGTTTATGTGACGATATCTAAATTGGACTTAACTTTCCTCACAGATCTTCAGTTTAGCTGAGAGGAAAAGTTTATACACACAACATTATGAATAATACATAATATAAAATTTCCTCATGTGCTTCTAAAAGTGGCACTGATTTTTATCATCTTCTTTCATGATACCACTACAGAGAGGAACTCTGAGAAAGCCTACGCAGAAAGTCCATGTCCTGATACAGTTAGTACATGTGTTATGTAACCATTTCCTCTCTCCCCCTAAAATTGTAAGTTCTCTGAATTAAGACAGTGTGTTTTATATAGTCTCACATGTCCCAAAACACCTAGGCAGTGCCTTACTATTCAAAAAGTATTTGTTGACTATTTAATTACGGCCATAAGCCCATTACCAAAATAAACAGGGTAACGCCCATCATCTTACAACTATGAAGCAAGAACTAAATACTACTAACCAAAAAGGAAGTTTGACCAGCTTCAGAATGAAATATATTAATCTCATAAAAATTGGGAAGATATATATTCCATTGTAAGTGGATTTGAGACTTAGGATTTAATTATTTTTTACATTCTGTGTGGAAGGGTTATTCTGTGCCTGTATATGTCTTGTCTGAAACCAGAGAACTAGGCCAATTGCTACATCAAGTCCCCTTCCTACTACAAGTCTGCAATCCTTTTCATTGGTAAAGTTCACATTCATTTAAAGAGAAGTTGCACTTGAAAACAAGATATACCCTGAGAATAAGATTAAAAAGAAGAAAAAAACTGCTTCAAGCTGAATCTAGAACTCATATTCTATCCAGGCCCAAATCCCTTGAAATAGCCAGAGTAGTAGGTTTTGTTTTATTTATTCTTCGTTATGACCTACTATATAAAGGAGACATAAAACATGCATTTTGCAGAATGAGTTCAAAGCAATTCTTCCATAACTGGTGTACAGAAATAGCCAAAGGGAAAAAAATTTTCTTCAGAATCAGAGTGATTGAAAATATGTCGCATACAGAAAAAATTACTTACTTTTGGACTGGTCTAAAGTGTGAGGCATCACCACAAAAGAAGAAATAAATTTGTCCCCAAAAGATTCCCAGTAAAGATAAATGGGATGATCATGTGATGCTCTTTCTTTTCTCTTTTTACTTTTAGGAGCTTTCTATAAGTGGTTTCCAGGCCTAGTGACATGTTTTGTTTTCATTCCATTTCTCTCTTTGTAAAAGGCATTTTAAGGCACTTACCACTGCCAGCTAATGTTCATTTTATGACATTTTTCTCCACAGATGAGCATTTTTCACTCAGATCATATTCTGCTTAGTTCATCAAAAATATAAAACTTCTTTTTTTCCCTGTCAGACTTCATTTTTCCTGTAAATTCTATTTCTCTGGTCTTCTTTTATATATCATACCTCTCTGCTTGTTTCCTAGATTCCATGCTGCTGCTTTTGAAATGTATTGTCTTCTCCAGTGTGTATATTGTTCCTTGTTTCAAAGATGCAAGCCTGGGCACTTTGGCCCGATCCTTTTTTATGTCAGCGTCTTGAATCCCAGTTTACTGCTGCGTTTGAAGCTGCCTTGAGGACTAGAACCAAATCCCAGGTGATGCAATGCCCTGTTCATTCATGAGCAGTTTTACAGACCCATTCCTTTGCCCAAGGCACAATCTCAGCAATTGGCTCTACGTGGGAGGGGGAAATGTGGCAGGAAGGGCATCATAAGCAGACAATAAAAAAAAAAAAGATACGGGAGGGCTTCCCTGGTGGCGCAGTGGTTGAGAGTCCGCCCGCCGATGCAGGGGACACGGGTTCGTGCCCCGGTCCGGGAAGATCCCACATGCCGCGAGGCGGCTGGGCCCGTGAGCCATGGCCGCTGGGCCTGCGCGTCTGGAGCCTGTGCTCCGCAACGGGAGAGGCCACAGCAGTGAGAGGCCCTCGTACTGCAAAAAAAAAAGGACACTGAAACCGCAAGAGGTTGCCCAATACCAGCGGAAAGCCCATGCAGGAATCCTCGCCTCTAGATTTGTAGCCCAGGGCTCTTCCTCTCCTATACAGGCTATCTTTAGTGGCATGGTCCTGTTTCAAAGTGGGAGAAACATGTTCAATGGCTTAATCGAAGATTTAGCTTTACAGTGAAGCATCATAATATATGTTGACACCTCTGTGCCTGGGCTCCTGTTCTTTCCTCTGACTTGAACACTTTTGTCACCTTTCTTCTTTGGCTGACTAAGGATGTTACTCTTCTTCAGGACTCAGCTGGAGCATCGCCTCCAGGAAGCTGTCTCTGATAACCCAGGCTGGGCTAAGTGCCCTTCTTCAGGCCCCCATCACACCTGGGCACACCTCTGTCATAGCACTCAGGTTCAGAATAGCTACTTCTCAGGCACCCAGTCTCTGCATTGGTGCTGTGCAAAGTCTGCTTCCTGCATCCCACTCCAACCTCTATCACTTTCCAGGTTGTATTCTCCCCTTACCCTGTATCATACCCTTGCCCATATTCCCCCCCAGTTTGTACCACTCCCCCACCTGTATGCCTCTCAGCTTTTGTCCTCCCAGCCTATATCCTTCCCAACCTACATACCCTCAACATATTCCCCTGCCAACTAGTAGTCATCCCAGCCTGTATCCCTCCCAGCTTGCATCCCCTCCCACCTGAATGTGCCCTAGTTGCGTCTTCCCCACCAGACTGTATCTTCTCACCATATCCCTCCGGCCTATATCGCCTTGTGAAAGGAAGAATTCTATCAATAAAACAGCTCCAAAGATGCCTGGTCCCTGATATGCACACACCTTCTCCCAGTTATTCAATCAAACTCTAATTTAGGTGCTGCTGTAAAGGGATTTTGCAAATGTAATTAAGGTCCCAAATTAGTTGACTTTAAAATAGAGAGATTATCTGGGTAGGCCTGATCTAATCACATGAGCCCCTTACATCTGAGTCTAAAGGTTGGAGACAGAGAAATGAGAGATGTGAAGCATGAGAGGGCATGTGGAGAGGGCCTGATGGCAAGGATCTACGGGTGCCTTCCAGTTGCTGAGAGTGGCCTCCACCAACAGCCAGCAAGAATGGGGGGTCTCTGTTCTACAGCCACAAGGAACTGAATTCTTCCAACAACGATGTGAGCTTGAAAGAGGCCCCTGAGCTCCCGAAAGGAATACAGCCCAGCCGACACCTTGATTTTAACCTTGTGATACCCCGAGTGGAGAACTCAGCCTCACCATGACTGAACTTCTAATAAATGGGTGTTGCTTTAAGCCACTAAATTTGTGATAATTTGTTACACAGCCGTAGAAAAGTAACACAACCAAGCCCTGCCTCTATCTCCCCAGTGTGTATCCCCTCAGCCTATACCCCCCAAGCCTGAATTTCCCCAGGATGTATCTCCCCAGCTTGAATCATTCTGCAGCCTGTTTGCCCCCCTGCCCCAGCATGGATCCCCCTGGCCTGCGTTACTCCCAGCTGGTATCATTCCCCAGCCTGAATGCTCCCCGCCCACATACACACAGCCTGTCACATGCAATGCCCTCATCAATGCAGACACACACACACGCACACACACACACTGGTGTCACTACCAGCACCGATTCCTATGCACAGCACAGCACTCTAAGTGATTCAACCCAAGGAACACACCAGTCAAATCCACAGTCCACATTACCATATAGAGATTTTGTCTCCTTTCCAAGACCAGTGAGCAGGGCTGGGCATCCCAAAAGCAAAACTGTAGTCTCTCCTCCTTTGCTCCCTTGAGTCTCAAGCCAGTCGTGAGTAGACTGTCGGCCCCACTTCCTAAGCTCTGAGCTCTGCACTAGTTTCTCCAGCACTCTAGAATCGGAGGGCCCCTACAGGTGGCCAAAGGTACTCCATTTCCAAAGGAAATGAACTGGGCCTCAAACCCACTGGCCAAAATCCTTTCATCCCTCCTCTCTAAGGCTCTGAAAATCCCTTTCCTTCAGGAGTATTGCTGACATTCCTTCTTTCCCTGCATTTCCCACCTCTGTTCCAGGGCCAAGCATTGTTTCCTCTCCTTCTGGACTTTTTTTCCATTTGTGCTATCCCACAACTTACATTTGCAAGATGGTGCTTTTCTCAGTCATGTATTCCTCCATAATATATCATTGTACCTAAACCAGAACTCTCTCTGAGGTGGTTGGGATGAGTGGCATAAGTTGCTAATACTTACCTTCAAAAAGCAAACATTAGGTGAAGAAGATGGAATATCAGCATAAAAGGATAAATACCTTTATAGATAATAACCCTACGAGGCACAGTTATACTCTTATTTCACAGATGAGGAAATTGAGGCTCAGAGAGGTTAAGTAAGTTGTCAAAGATCACACAGCAAGCAAGCAGCAGAGCTGAGATACCAACTCAGGAAGTCTGGCTCCAGAGCCCATCCTCTTGCCTGCTCCACTGAACACTTACTAGGTGTGAGGATCACTGTGCTAAATAGAGTGTGTGCACGATTTATGTGACAAAGGAGAAGGAGAGAAAGCAGAGAGAACTGTGTGCTAAATTGATAGGGAAATTTTCCACAGAGAAAGTGGGGCTTGAGCTAGCATGACAGGAAAATTAGGACTCAGGGTTACAAGGGTAGGGTGTTCAAGTCGGGGGAGTGGGATGAACTAGACATAGGAATGAGAACATGCATTTTCTGGTACCATAATTTGCATAGGGAAATCATGGGAAATAAAGCTGGAGACAAGATTGTTGCTGCCTTGAATGTCAAGGCAAGGAATCTGGCCTTAGTTACAAGGCAAAAGGGAAGGATTCTAAGCAAGTGATTCGTGAGAAGGGTGGGGCAGCTGAATATGGTGACTGACTGGACTTGGGAGATGAAAAGAATTTAAAAATTTTTCCAAGGTTTAGTGCTTGCGTGTCTAGAATAATTTTAGTTTTAATAATAGAAATTGATTAAATTCTATTTGGAATTGAAATGTACCTCCTTATAATAGTTACACATATGATTGGTCTTTAAATTCTGCTGGGATGAAGTTGCATTTGCCCTCTCCATAAAGCAATCCAGGAAAATTTTGTATAGGACCAGACATATATGAGGAATTAACAGTATCATCAGAATCCTGTAGATGCTCCTTTCCTTATAGAAAAAGTCAAAAACTCCAGCTACACTATGGGCATTTTGGCAATGACCCAGTTGCCTTCAGGGTAGTATCGCCTAAATAGAATGACTGAGGAATTCAGTTCTAGGGGTTTCTTTCTTGCTCTGTATATATATCTAGCTGGTGAGAAGTGGGTTTCTGTTGGCCATGAGATCAAAGCAGGTCTAATTTGAGGGTATAGAAAATATTGCTGGTCAACAGGTACAGATTGCAGGTCATCACTGTATACTCTCCAGCTTTTTTAAGATACTTCAGTGTTGTACTAATGAAACGGTTTGCAGGGCAGAAGTTGAGACACAGATGTAGAGAACAAACTTATGGACACCAAGGGGGGAAAGCGGTGGGGGGTGGGGATGGTGGTGTGCTGAATTGGGCGATTGGGATTGAAATGTATACACTGATGTGTATAAAGTTGATGACTAATAAGAACCTGCAGTATAAAAGAACAAACAAGCAAACAAACAAAACAACTAATACTAAACTTTCTTTGGGTTATTTGTATGGAAATCTGTTAATATAAATGTTTCAGACTTTACATGAAATTTCTAAAAATCTTATATGTTCTGGTATAATGTTATAAGTCATAATTCTAGTTATTACTTTAAAATATATACCTCAGAAATAACTAAATTTCCTTGTCAATTGCATTATTATGAACTTTCATCAAATCTTTAACTGTGGTCATTTTTAAGTCTTTTGTCATTTACAGACAGTTCTGGGCATACTCTGATGCTTTTGCAAATATGTTCCTATAAAAGGGTTCCCATAAAAGGGTTTCATCTTCAAGGAATTCATGGAAAAGACTCTGACAAGTACAGGTTTCTGGTAACTGACTATACTGTTGAACTGAATGAATAAGCATTTTCAGAACTCTAATGGAAAACTGATGAACTCATAAAAGTGCTAACAAAAGATCAAGATAAAAAAAATTAATTACATGGGACTGAGCGAACTGATGGGGATGATTATAATTTTTGTGACTTTCTGTTTGAATTAAAAAAAAAAATCCCACAAGGACTCAGAGGCAAAAAATATACAAATCAATTTTCACTGCAAAGTAAAGGAGCTGTTACAGTGGAGGATTACTGTACTGAATGTCAATATTAGGACATAGTATGAGTGTGAAAAAAAAAGTTTGTTGAACTTAACTCATCACGGGACTAATAGGATTTTAGAATTTCTGAGAATGTCACACCACAGAAGTTTTCATATGTAATTTGAATATGTCCACTGAGGCAGATATGCATCCAGGTGCAGGGACTTATATATTTGGAGTGGATCAGAGAAAGGGTAGAAATGAGAAGGAAAGTGTAGGAGATGTACAAGCCCTGTACAAAGTAGCTCAATACTTCTTTAGAAAGAAGACAGCATTGAGGAAACTCAATCTTAAGGAGATTTACATAAGGCATTTTGAAAGATAAGAAGGGTTTTTTTTGGGGGGGAGGAGTTGGTGGGTTTTGTCTCATTATCTAATTCTATTTAGAGATTATATGCAGATAAAATGTTCAACTAAATTGAAATTTTCCCCACACCAAAATACATTTTTTATAATATAATAATAAACTAATTATGGAACATAAAAAAAAGATACTTCAGTGTTTTTAGGAGTTTAGCTGCAATGAACATGCAACTTAAAAGACGTACGTTTTCATGCACAGGGTGAATTAGCAGTAAACAAGAACGGAAAGAACGTGAGAAAAAATACCTCTTGTTGGTGCTGGACACACTGTGAATACTCAACAAACCAGGAGAGGAGCCAGGTGTGCTCCAATACTGCACACGAGAGTGAACTGAGAGGAAAGGGAGCAGTGGAGACCTGCAGCTGTCATGCCTCTCCCCCCAGCAACCTGCAGGACAGTCCAGACCTGCAAGATAAAGCCAGAAAGCAGAAACTCTAGAGCCAGCTCAGTTGAATCCTAGTCTTGCCATCTACCAGCTGCATTTTCTGTGGACAAGTTACTGTACCTCTCTGTGTCATATTCTTATCCCGCCCCCGAAAAAAAGTTAAAATAATGTGTTACATTAAATGCCATCTGCAAAATACCTCTTAGCAAAGCACCCAAAACATTGAAGAGGCCCATAACTGTTAGTTCCTTTTCTCTTCCCCTCAGTGGGCAGCAGGAAGGAAGCAGTGGAGGTAATGGGATTTTCCACCAGGCATGTGGGTATGGCCCAGGACCAGAATCCAAGACAAGGCAAGTCCTGGAGAATAAGGCTGGGGCTGGGTGCCAGTATGTTGGGGACACAACTCCACAGCTGGCATACAGCTTGCTGGGATCGACCTGCAGAGTCTGTTCACGGATGTTCATGGGAAGGTGAATGAAGTCAGAAGTGGGCCCCAGGGAAGGCACCAAACACCTGGAGATGGCGTGGAAGAGAAAGGGAATTTAAACGGAAAGTATGTGTGTGGAGGGAGGGAATGGGAGTGAGGAGGGATTGGGGAATAGAGTGGGGCTTACAAAGTGCTGAAGGTTGAGTGTTTTCAATTAAAAAAACAAAAAACTAAAATCTGAGCCAAGGTAGGAAAACCTTTGTCCTGAGACCAAGATTCAGGGACATTCTCCCCTGAGAAAACTGGTGAGAAAAGGACAGGGGTTTGGTGACAGAACAAAGACCCGGTTATCCAACTGGGATAGAAAATGGGAGCAAGGTGAGAGCTGGGTTACAAGATCAGATCAGGAGGAACAGTTGAGACCTGGTGCTGAGTCACTGTGACCTGGGGCTGAGTCAGCAGAAGACGGACCCTCTGATTGGTCCCCAGGCTTGGGGGCACAGATGGGAGTCCAGAACCCTTGCTGTGAGCCGGGACAGACTGTGAGAGCAGGAACTTGAGCTTGGTACTAAAAGGGCAAAGATTCGATGGAATGTTGCAGTCAGGTTCTCTCCAGGCAATAGCAAATGCCAAATTCTTTTCACTGTTTTTGCCTCTCACTCACCTGGGGGGAACCTGTTAAAAATGCTGGTGGTCAGCCCTCCTCAGACTTAACGAATTAGGATCTTTATTGGTAGGGACAAATCAACTGGATCAGGTGAATCTGACGCACACTAAAGTTGGAAACCCAGAGGTTTAGATTCTAAACTTTAGGAGGACGATCTTCCTTACCTTGATTCTGAATTCTTGTATTTGTCTCTCCCCTCACTGTCTCTAGAAAGTAACCAGCTTCTAATAACTATATGTAGTTCAGACTGAGGTAGGTTCAAATAGGTTCTTTTTGGTGTGGTAAAATATATATAACATAAAATATGCCATTTTAACAATTTTTAAGTGTAAAATTCAGTAGTATCAATTATGCTGTGCAACCATCGCCACTATTTATTTTCTTTTTCATCACTCCCAACAGAAACCCTGTACCCATTAAGCAATGACTCTCCATTTTCCCCTGCGCCAACTCAGCTCTGGTGACTCTTATCCACTTTCTGCCTCCACAGTTTTGCCTCCTCTAGATATTTCATGTAAGTGGAATCATACAGTATTTGTATCTGGCTTCATTCACTTGGCGTAATGTTTTCAAGGTTCGTACGTGTTGTAATATGTATCAGAACTTCATTTCTTTCTATGGCTGAAAAATATTCCATTGTATAATATGTATACACCACATTTTGTTTACCCATTCATCTGTTGATGGACACCTGGGTTGTTTCCACCTTTTGGCTACTGTGAATAATTCTTTTTTTTTTAATTTTATTTTATTGAAGTATAGTTGATTTACAATGTTGTGTTAATTTCTGCTGTACAGCAAAGTGATTCAGTTATACATATATATATGTACATTCTTTTTCGTATTCTTTTTCATTATGGTTTATCACAGGATATTGAATATAGTTCCCTGTGTTATACAGTAGGTCCTTGTTGTTTATCCATTCTGTATATAGTAGTTTGTATTTGCTAATCCCAAACTCACAATCCATCTCTCCCCCACTCCCCTCCCCCTTGGCAACCACAAGTCTGTTCTCTATGTCTGTCTGTTTCTGTTTCATAGATAAGTTCATTGGTGTCCTATTTTAGATTCTACATATAAGTGAGGTCATATGGTATTTGTCTTTCTCCGACTTACTTCACTTAGTATGATAATCTCTAGGTCCACCCATGTTGCTGCAAATGGCATTATTTCATTCTTTTTTATGGCTGAATAATATTTCATTGTATATATATACACCACATCTTTATCCATTCATCTGTCGATGGGCATTTAGGTTGCTTCCATGTCTTGGCTATTGTAAATAGCGCTGCAATGAACATTGGGGTGTATGTAACTTTTTTTTTTAACATCTTTACTGGAGTACAATTGCTTTACAATGTTCTGTTAGTTTCTGCTATATAACAAAGTGAATCAGCTATATGCATATGAATATCCCCATATCCCCTCCCTCTTGCGTCTCCCTCCCACCTTCCCTATCCCACCCCTCTAGGTGGCGGCTACTGTGAATAATTCTTCAGTGAACATTAACATGTAAGTATCTGTTTGAGTCACTCTTTTCAGTAATTTTGAGTATATACCAAGGAGTGGAATTGCTGGGTTATATGCTAATTCTGTGTTTAAAGTTTTGAGGAACTGCCAAACTGTTTTCCACAGAAGCTGCACCATTTTACATTCCCACTAGCAATGTACTATGGTTCCGCTTTCTCCACATCCTCAATGACATTTGCTGTTTTCCATTTTTTAAATTATGATCATCATAGTAGGTGTGCAGTTATATTTCGTCGTAGTTTTTATTTGCATTTCCGCAGTGACTGATGATGTTGACATCTTTTCATGTGTTTACTAGCCATTTGTATACCTTCTCAGGAGAAATGTGTATGCAACTCCTTTGCCCGTTTTTAAATTGGGTTGTTTGTCATTTTGTTGTTGAGTTGTAGGATTTGTTTATATATTCTGGATTTTAAACCCTTATCAGATATACGATTTGCAAATATTTTCTCAAATTCTGTAGGTTGTCTTTTTCACTTTCTTGATTTTTTTTTTTTTTTTTTTTTGGCTGCACTGGGTCTTTATTGCCGTGCGTGGGCTGTCTCCAGTTGCGGCGAGCAGGGGCCACTCTTCACTGCAGTGGCGGGCCTCTCATTGCGGTGGCTTCTCTTGTTGCAGAGCACAGGTTCCAGGCACGTGGGGTTCAGTATTTGTGGCTCACGAGCTCTAGAGTGCAGGCTCAGTAGTTGTGGCACACGGGCTCAGGTGGTCCGTGGCATGTGGGATCTTCCTGGACCTGGGCTTGAACCTGTGTCTCCTGCATTGGCAGGTGGATTCTTAACCACTGCACCACCACGGAAGTCCTCTTGATGTCTTTTGATGCACAACAGTTTTCAATTTTGATGAAGTGCAATGTATCTACTTTTTATTGTTGTTGCTTGTGCTTTTGGTGTCAAATTAAGAATTCATTGCCAAATCCAAGGTCATGAAGGTTTATCTCTATGTTTTCTTCTAAGAGTTTTATAGGCTTTGCCCTTATATTTACGTTATTGATCCAATTTGCATTAATTTTTACATATGGTATGCGGTGGGGTGGTTCAACCTCATTCTTTTGTGTGTAGAAATCCAGCTGACCCAGAACCGTTTATTGAAGACACTATTCTTTCCCTATTGAATAGACTTGGCACATTTGTCAAAGATTTATTGGTCATATTATTACTGTTTAATGGGTATAGAGTTTCAGATTTGCTAGATGAAAAGAGTTCTGAAGATGGATGGTGGTGACGGTTGCCCAACAATGTGAATGTACTTAATGTCACTGAACTGAATACTTAAATTGGTTAAGATGATACATTTTATATTACATACATTTTACTACAATTTTTAAAAATCAATTGGCCATAGATGAATGGGTTTATTTCTGAACTCTCAATTCTATCCCACTAGTCTATCTATCCTTATGCCCAGAGCACACTGTTTTGATTACTCTCACTTTTAATAAGCTTTGAAATTGGAACATGTGAACTACTCCAATTTTCTTCTTCTTTTTCAGAATTATTTTGGCTTTTGGGGTCCCTTGCAATTGCATATGAATCTAAGGACCGTCTTTTCCATTTCTGCAAACAACACTTTTGGAATTTTGATGGGGATTGTATTGAATCTGTAAATAGGGATATTGCCATCTTAATGATATTAAGTTTTCTAATCCACGGATACAGAATGTCTTTCCATTTATTCAGGTCTTCTTTCTTTCTACAGTCTTCTTCTTTCTCTCTACAATATTTTGTAGTTTTCAGTTTGGGTAGGTTCTTAAACTATAGTTTTTCTTCCCTTGCTTCAGTATGACACTCTTTAGATCAAATAAGAAAGGAATAAAACTTACAGGAAGGCAGTCAGTATTTCCTTCATTTTGTTCGCACCCACCCATGAGAGGAAAAGACTTATAGATCACTCAGTATTAAATGAGCATTTATTGACAATTCTTTCTGTTTTGAGCCCTGAACTAGGTGCTGGTTTCCATAAGTTTAAAATAGTATGAATATCAGGTTGAAATCCAAACACTGACGGTATAATGGGAAATACTATAAAGCAGCCTTGGACAGAAAGCTGAGGGAATATAAACAAAGCAGAACTACGGGTTCTGCAGAGGGGGGTTGAGTTAGCAGAGGTTTCAGATAGAGGCTTTGAATGTGAAGTGGAATTTTGCCAGCCAGAAAAGGGGAAGGAGGAGGACAACATTTGGGGAAGAGAATGTGAATCACAGCATGAGGCAAGGCAAGTTCAGGAAATGCTAAGCCTGGTTACTGAGGGTTGTATGTGGCGGGAGAGGGGAAGAAACATGGGGCTAACAGGGAGGTAGACATGCCTCACTCACCTGTGGTTAGTCAACCAGCTTGCTCATTTGAACAAGTGTAAAAAAAATCTTGAGGCACATTATCTGTTGATGTATTCCTTTCAAAATAAGATGATGCATTTTAAAAGTGAGACATAGAATAAAAGCTGTTGAGTAGATAATAGTATTTTTATCAATGTTAATTTCCTGATTTTGATACTTGTACTATGTTAGGAGAGAGAATGCTCTTAGGAGGTACACACTGAAGTATTTAGGGGAAAGGGGGCACCATGAATGCAACTTACTTTCAAATGGTTCAGAAAAATAATATGTTTGTATATAGATAGAGAGAAAATCATAAAGTAAAAGTGGTAAAATGCTAACAGGTGGAGAATCACAGTGAAGGGTGTAGAAGAGCTTTTGTACTACTCTTGCAACTCTCTTACAAGTCTGAAATTAATTAAAATAAAATCCCCCCCAAAAGTAATGATGTCTCTCTTCTCTATAATACAAACCGAGTTCTGAAAAAAAAAGAACAATTTTTGTTTAAAATGTTTTTATACACATAGAAAATGTCTGAAAAGACACCAAACTACCTATCAATGACTACTACTAAAGAGTAGGAATGGGTTGAGAAAAGGAGGATTTAAATTTAGTTTATACCTTTCAGTATTGTTTGAATATTTTATCAAGAGCATGTATTAATTTTATAATTAAAAATAAAACCACAGAAGACATCAAAAAAAACCTGGGGGTGTAATAATTAATGACTGAGGGACTTCCCTGGTGGCGCAGTGGTTAAGAATTCTCCTGCCAGTACAGGAGACACGGGTTCGAGCCCTGGTCCATGAAGATCCCACATGCTGCAGAGAAAGTAAGACTGTGTGCCACAATTACTGAGCCTGTGCTCTAAGAGCCCGCGAGCCACAACTACTGAAGCCCACGTGCACCTAGAGCCCGTGCTCCGCAACAAGAGAAGCCACCGCAATGAGAAGCCCACACACCGCAACGAAGAGTAGCCACCCCTCTTTGCAACTAGAGAAAGCCCGCGCACAACAACGAAGACCCAACACAGCCAAAAATATTTAAAAAAAAAAAAAAAGCGTGTCATGTGAATGTTTAAAAACAAAAAATTAATGACCGAGGAACACTTCTCCATTGTATGATAATAGGGAGGGGGTGGTAATAAAAGATATTTTTTAAATAAAGAAAAATATATATCTTACATAAATACATAAAAATCAACAAATAGATGTGAACATATAAACAACTGTTGGTACTTAATGAGAAAGATTTTTATGTCCCTGAGAAGCTTTTCTTCAGAAACTGAGAGGTCAAATATCTTACCACGTTGTTCTCCCTGTCCAATGCTCCATTGACAAGGAAAATCAAAGAAACTCTCAATAATTTGAGCAAAAAGCCTACATTTTAATACTACTGCCTACATTTTGCCGAAGCCAAGGTTGTTTTTGTTAAGGATGACTTCTATGGGCTGACAAAGAAAAAACAAAAATTACTGCCTGTTGTAGTTTCCTTAGCCCACCCACATGATCAAACTGAATTAAGCACTCATTAAAATCGAGCACTTAAAAGAGAGAGGGATTTCCCTGGTGGCGCAGTGGTTGGGAGTCCGCCTGCTGGTGCAGGGTACACGGGTTCGAGCCCTGGTCCAGGAGGATCCCTCATGCCACGGAGCAGCCGGCCTGTGCGCCACAGCTGCTGAGCCTGCGTGCTGCGGCTGCTGGGGCTCGCGTGCCTGGAACCCATGCTCCGCAACAAAAAGAGAGGCCACCGCAATGGGAGGTTTGCGCCCGGCGACGGAGAGTGGCCCCCACTTGCTCCCTCTGCAACTAGGGAGGGCCTGCGCGCAGCAGCGAGGACCCAACACAGCCAAAAATAAATAATTTTTTTTTGAAAGAGAGAGAAGTTTCATTTAGGATACATATAGATGAAAAGGGAAATATAAAAATGACACCAATAAAGCCAGTACTCAATTTCCTGCTTCTGGTCCCAGAATAGAAAGACCACCAAGTCATGCTTTCCCCAGGGTTAGAAGCGGCTGACAACAGAAGTGATGTTAATGAAGCGCCCTAAACCAAGGCATGGATTTGCCCCAACTCTCCAGTTCAAGAGAGGGCCAGAGGAGTCAGGTAAAGTCTTAGGTCATCATCCTATGAGGAATATCAAATGCCACGCTCAGAAGCTTCAGATGATCAGGGCTCAGACCTTTTACATGCTTTTATACTGTTGTCTCCCAACTAATTTCTCCCACTGCTGTACACCATTGTCATGGTCCCTCAGCCTCAAGGGTACTGGTGCAAGAAGCAGAGTCTTATCTGTTAATACTTTGGGTTGTTAATTCCCAAGACTCAGCAGAGGAGAGGGTGGCTTGATTGATCTATCTTACTTGTGATTCTTTTAATAAATGAGGACATTCTTCTGATGGGGTTCTTTTGTATCCAAGTACAATGTTATCTTTTTTGGCTCTTGATATATTTTGAACTAAACTATGCTCAGTGTATAAACTCTGGACATGAATGTGACCTAGGTTTTTCTTCTTTAATAAAAGAAAAAATTATAGAAGAAAACCCCCAATCACAGGTTGAAAACTACCTCACTTTTTAAAATTCTAAATCCCAAATTTAATGATCACAAATTTACCTTTTAAGATATATACTCTACAGCTTGACATTCATCTATTTATTCAAAAATTATTTAGTATCACTATGGTGCTGAATAAAACATATTCCCTGCCTTTAAGAATCATATACTCTAATAAACCATTTTTTTTATTTTTAAAAAGAGGACAAAAAGAAATCACCTAAATATATCATATCATCCTATCAGATAATAGATTATTTTGGGCAAGTTTGCTGAGTGACACACACACACACAAAATAATACAAACTGGCTCACAAAGAATTGTCTTGTATTGGTGGCAATAAATTCAACTTCATGTTGCACTACACTGCAGGTAGGCATCTAGCCATTTTGTATTTTATTCTTCCCTGAGATAACTTTATTTTAAAAGCCTTTAATTTGTCTTAATGTGTATTCTGAACCAGAATAAATATTGGATAGTATTCTCACTGAAATATTACAATGCAACAGAAACCAGTTTTGAGTAATCGCAACAAAAGGAAGCTCATGTGTTTATCTTCCTTAAGTTAGCCAGCTAACCATTCTTTTAAAAATCTGGATCTCTCTATTCTTTCTTTTCAAAAATATATATCCCAGGTGGGTCAGAAATTTAAACGTAAGTGTGTGACACCATAAATGTATTATGGGAGTATCTTCTAAATATTATAGTTGTTCCAGAAGCCATAAAAAATGATAAAATAGTTCATATAAAAATTACAATTTTTAAGGGTGAAAATTACTTTAAATAGAGTTGAAAGAAAAACTAAGAAAAATATTTGCAGCAAACATAAAAAGGACTGATTTATTTAATAAACAAAGAGCTCTTATAAAAATAAAAGCAGTGATTAAATCAAGGAGGAACTGGGAGATGGGTAGGCTATTTCCATTACCTGTCCTCTATTCTTTGATAAGGACAATTGACTTTTTCTCAATCTTATGTAAATTACTGTGCAATCACAATTGCAAGGCAAGGTCCTTAGCTTTAACCTTTCCAACAAGGTTGCTTAACTTAAGCTCTTCCTATATAGAAATTCTGGTGTTGCTACTAGTAAAGAAGATATCGACTCAGTAGAATAATGGGCAAAGAACATAAATAGGCAATATAAAATAAACACATGAGAAGGTCTTCAATAGCAATCACTGTTATAGAAAATTACATTAAAATAATCATGCGATACCATTTTCCATCTATCAAATAGGCAAAGACTAAAAAGACAGATTATACCTTGTGCTTGAAAAGGTGAATGGGCAATCTTCTTTACAATTGGTGGGAGTGTAATTGGTACAACTTTTGGAGATGCATTACAGATACATAAAGGATATATCTATCTGTATAGACATATATTGATACGGACCTTAAGCAATTCCACTTATAGAAATTTATCCTATAGATATACTTGTCCATGTTCACAAACATTATATATTTATTTTCAAGGATGTTCATTGTAGCTTTTGATAATAGTGGAAAACTAAAAATAACCTACATGTCACCAAAAGGGCTCTGCAAAAAAAAAAAAATCCATGAAAAACTATTAAATTATAGTTATTAAAAAGAGAGAGGTGAGAGTATATTACAGACTTAATTAGATTTCTAAGGTATATTATGTGAAAAATAAGTTTTAGAACCAATGATCACATTTGTATAAAACAATGTGTATATATCCACACATATGTGGGGGGAAAGGGCACATTTTGCTTGATATATTTCTGTACGATATGAATATTTGCCAAGAAAAAATGTTAATAAAAGATGTTTGTATCCTATGGACTTAAAGTGGTTGAATATTGTCAAAAACTACAAAGTATGTTTGTATTTTTCCAGAAGAATTAAATTACAGTTGGGGGGGGACAGTTGTTTATGTGTTTAAAGCAAAACATCTGCCAACTGTATTTAGTTTGACATTTTTTTCACGTCCTGCTTACCAAACTAGAAACAAACACTGAATCATAATTAAGATATAATTAGAGGGCTTCCCTGGTGGCGCAGTGGTTGAGAGTCTGCCTGCCGATGCAGGGGACACGGGTTCGTGCCCCGGTCTGGGATGATCCCACATGCCGCGGAGCGGCTGGGCCCGTGAGCCATGGCCGCTGAGCCTGCGCGTCCGGAGCCTGTGCTTCGCAACGGGAGCGGCCACAACAGTGAGAGGCCCGCGTACCGAAAAAAAAAAAAAAAAAGATATAATTAGAAAGAAGTGCTACCCCAGAATGATATGCTTAATGATGTATTTGCACTGTGGTGTACGTTGATGTGTAAATGCAAAAGAAGACTATAGCTGGAAAGAAGTGTGTAGGTTTAAGCAACATGATACCCACTGAAATAACCCACTTCTAGTTAAGTTTTCTTCCCCACTGCCTTCTCTCATACGCAAGAGGGAATAATAATCCAAAATCAAAGTATTTATCTCTGGGAAGTCTGAAACTAGATGCTGATTGTGTTTATAAACCAGCTGGCAGCAGTCAGAACAAAGGTCAGAATGAAGAAAGGATCAAGACAACTTGCTCCCTTAGAGCTTACTAGGATAAACCTCTTAGTAATTTCCTTCTTTGTAGGCATTTTACTGTGCAGAAGTAATTTAGAGCAACAACTCTGGACCTTTCCTCTGAAGGTAAGTTGGCTTGCCTTCTTGAGCTATTATAAATGAAGGGAAAAAATTATAGGCTCTGTTTTATTAATTCATTATATCCTTCATTCATTCATTGTTCTATGTATCATTGATTTATTTAAAAAAACATTTATCTAATACTTCGTATGTTCAGTTCAGGG
The DNA here is from genome assembly GCF_949987515.2 of Delphinus delphis. Lineage (NCBI taxonomy): Eukaryota > Metazoa > Chordata > Mammalia > Artiodactyla > Delphinidae > Delphinus > Delphinus delphis. The sequence continues at coordinate 43,278,685 of NC_082684.1, read as the reverse complement.
AATACAAAGTTAAAAAGCCATTCCGGGGGAATTCCCTAGTGGTCCAGTGGTTAGTACTCCGTGCTTTCACTGCCAAGGGCCTGGGTTCAATCCCCGGTTGGGGAACTAAGATCCTGCAAGCCGCTTGGCACGGCCAAAGAAAAAAACCATCCCTAGACTCAAAGTAGATACTAAAGGTAGATAAAAGAGAAAATTAGAAAACAACATAAGAAAAGGTTCATACAGAAATGGAACCCCAAGTAGGGGCACCTAAGACCCAGGGGAGACTTCCCAGCAAAAAGGATGTCTGAACTAAGTCCTGAAGGATGAAGACCATCCAGAGAAGAGGGAGCAGTGTACAGCCACAGCAGTGAACTGAAAAAAAACACAGCACATTTAGGGAAGTGCTCATAGCTCAGGGTGGTTATTAGAGTTCTAAGAGGGGAATGGTGGGAAGACAAGGCCAGGGATTGGTGAGCTGGGGTCAGGTCCTGAAGGATTGTGATCACCATATGAGAAATCTAGAATTTGTCCTAATGGTTATGGGTTTTAAGCAGGAGGATGACATGATCAGGGTTGGGTTTTAGGAAGATCTCTTGGGCAGCAGTGTGAGTAATGTGAAGGAGCAGGACAATGTTTAAGATAGAAAACTTGCAGCAACATAGGAAAGAGATGATGAGTGGTTTTGGTCTTTAAAGAACATACTAAATGACAGATGAGGACACCAGTCCTCTGGTTGGACCCTGAGGCCCTGGGAAGAACTCTGGAGGACAGTGCTGAGGCAGTTTATGGAAGCGTTTGACAGTGATGGTCGGGCCTTTGGAGGCAAGGCCTAAGACAAGGAGCGGTACTTGTTATACAAGGTGGGCCACTCGTTTAAGGCCATGGAGGTTACTTCCCTGGAGGACATTTCTTCTCTCTGCCCACCAAAGAGTCTGAGATTATTTTTTTTACTCCTTCTGGGGGAAATCCCTCAAGGTCCTGAAGATCTTGTCCATTCTGAAACACACCCAGGGCAGTAAATGACTGAGGCTGAAGGAATTGGCGGCCATTGGGTTGATCTGGCAGAGTCCAAATGCCCCAGAGAGCCAAACTATCATCCATGGTGCCGTCATTCTGACCAAGCCGCCTTAATTCCTGTGGGATGAGGCAACTGAAGGGAGAACAAAATCAATAAGCACTTTGCTCTTGCCAGGTGACATGCTCTTTGCAAGGTGACAGGGTGCAGGGTCTCATTAGGGGTGCATCTTGTTCTTGTTCCTAAAATAACTGACACTGTCTCTCTGCTCTTGTGCCTAAAACACTGCTGCTAATGGCGGATGTGGATAACTGCTGTACCTCTGCTAAAAGCTGCACTTCTATGGGCAACTTTGCTAAAGCCATCTTTGATGCCATCTCCAAGTCCTGCAGCTATCAGACCCTGAACTCTGCGAAGAGACCATATTCATCAAATTTACCTCTCAGAGATTTACTGATCATAAAGACTCAAGTGACAGTGCAAAGAACCCACAGAATCCTCCTGTGGCTACCATGTTCGGTTCTTATAGTACAAGCAAAAGTAAAGAAAGAGTGAGAGAGAAAGATGATGAAGATCTGATTAATCTGAGCTACTAGTAGTAGTAGTAGTAAGGATAGAGAGGAGGTAAGACTGAGATATACAAGAAGGAGAAATCAGAGGACTTCATGACTGATTGAAAGTGGGAAGTAAGAGGGAGAGAGAAGTTGAGAATGACTACTTTGGGTTTTGGCGCCTGGAAGGTCTTTCAGAATGATAAGAAAAGTAGGATATGGGGCCACTTTTCAAGGGATTACAAATAGTTAAGTTTTGGGACATACAGAATTTAAGCCAGTTGAGGGACATCCACAGAGATCAGTAGATAGTTGGATAATACAGCTTTTAAATTCAGGCAATAGAACTGGGCTGAAGGTACAGATTGTTAGAGAGTGGGTGGGGTGGGTGGACATGAGTATAAGATGGTAAATGAAGCTGTGGAGGAGAATGAGATGACTCAGGGAGAGTGTGTAGAGGTGAGAAGAGAAGTGAGCCAAACATAACGATTCTCTAGCCAAATGGTAGAGAATATGTATTAAGAGGTAGATAGAATAACAGAAGACTCCAAAGAAATACCCATAAAGTATGTTAAAAACCAAAACAGGGCATCATTGTAGAAGCTAAGAGAAAAGAAAGTTTCAAGAAGAATTGTTAGTTGTGCCTATGATTTATTTAAAGCTAAAGCTTTGAAGTACTAGGACCCCCGATTCTTTTTTTGTTTGTTTTTGTTTTTTGGCCACTCCACTGGCTTGCGGGATCTTAGTTGTTCTCCGACCAGGGGTTGAACCTGGGCCCTCAGCAATGAAAGCACCGAGTTCTAAGCACTGGACCACCAAGGAACCCCCTAGGACCCCTGATTCTAATTTGTTTCTATGGAAAGCACCCTTGGCTTTATAATGATCCACTTTTTGATGCAGTTCCCAAGAATGTGTCTGGGAAAAACAGGAGCTTACACAGACTCATTTTTTAATTGATAAGTTCTCTCTGTTAATTGATAAACTAATAAATTACACATGTTTATATTTGTACATTCTGTACATGTTTATATAAGTTATAAATGGAGGGAAATCTTAAGTCTTAAAAGTATTAACAGAATTTTGAATATACAATAAAATGCCAAAGCCAATTCCAAAAAAAAAAAACAGTTTGAAAACTTGCAGAGAAGTTATATATAATAGGTTAAAAATTGAGATGTGTCCATTGGATTTAGCAACCAAAGAAGTCACCGATGTGTTAAGCAATAGCAATTTGGTCATGTGGCAAAATCTAGAATGCAATGAGTTAAGAAAGGGAAGGGAAAAGAAGGTATAAGGCTGTTGCTAGAGAAGAAGATAGGTTGAGGGAGGGTTTTCTTTTTTGGAAAGATGCTGATGGGAAAGAGAAGGAGGCAGGCAATTGAGGATGCATGGCCACCGAATAGGTTGGGGAATGAGGTCTAGAGCCCAACTGGAGGGATTAGCTTTGGATAAAAGAAGGGAAGCCTCTTCCCTTGTGATAAGAAGAAAGCCATGCAGATATATTTCTAAGAGACATCCACCACCCACCAAAATTTTTTGATACAAAGCTTTTTGGTGCTGGAATTCCAAATCAGATGGAGAGTATTGTCTGTGGACAATAAGCATTCACAATGTTGTAAGAGGTGACAAGCAAACCCTCTCCCTGGGTCACCCCATTCCACAGCTTTGATAACTGCCACGTCTCACATGTTTAGTAATGTCAAAAGTAGAGTGAAAACCAAGTCCTTAGTGCTGCTTAGTTGAGGTATAATTTACATACCATAAAATTCACCAGTTTTAAGTGTACACTTAAATGATCTTTAGTAAATTTACCAAATTATGCAAGCATCACTGTTACCAAACCAAACTTGGGTCAGCTTGCCCATGCACAGTAAAGCCAATCTATTGACACCGGGATTGTGGTGAAGGAAAGTGCCTTGTTTATTGCAAGGCCAACCAAGGAGTATGGACAGCTAATGCTCAAAAGACCCAAGCTCTCCAATGGATTTGAGGGAAGGGGTTTTAAAGGCAAGGTGAGGGAGAGGGCTGCAGGATGCACAATCAGCTCATGCACAATTCTCTGACTGGTTGATGGTAAGGTAACAGGGTGATGTCACAGGGATTAACATCATCATAGGCTCCAGCCAGTCTGGGGGCTATGTGTTCATGGTCATCAGGCAGTTAGCTTCTTCCATCCGGTGGGGGCTTTAGTATCTGTAAAACAACTCAGGAATGTGTGTCAGACACTGTTATCCATGTCCTTCAGGGAGGAACTAAAGATTCTGTGACTCTACTGTATGGCTGATCTATTGTTCAAATTGTTACCAGTTCTTCTGGCCCAACTGCTATCTTTCGTTACTACATGTTCACACTATTCTAATCATTAACTCTTGAGCCAGCCTTTTGTGACTCAGGGGAGGCCTGGGAAACTAAAGCTTTTCTACAAACAAGAGGCAGGCAGAGGACGGGGGTGGGGGTGTGTGTCTGTCCTGGGAAGGCACCATAGATTCCTCCTTGGTTACATTACCATAATCCAGTGTTATAATATTTCCATCACCCCAGTAAAATCCCTAATGCCCATTTTCAGCTAATCCCCATTCCCACCCCAGCCCTAGGCAACTACAAATCTATTTTTCATGTCTATAGATTTGCATTTTCCAGACATTTCATATAAATCATACAAAATGTGGTTTTTTGGCTGGCTTCTTTCACTCAGCATAATTGACTTTTAGGCTCATACGTATTGTAGCATGTATCAGCAGTTCATTCCTTTTTATTGCTGAGTAGTATTCCTTTGTGTGGCCATACCACATTTTGTTTATCTATTCACCAGCTGAACATTTGCTGCTTTGCTTTTGCTTCCCCCTTTGCCCCTGAATGACAGAGCATAGGCTGACAGTTTTCTCTTCATTCTTTCAATATGCCTATTCACAATTTTAGAGAGTGTGGCATATCAATTTTCCTAAGGGTGTGAAGCTAGGCTTTGCCAATTTTTGGTGAAGGATAAAGCGATTTTTTGGGAACTGGTGAGGATAAAGACGTTATGATTAGACCAATGCCTTACAAATATTTCCAAACCACAGACAATTGTGACAGGATGTATACCTGCCACAATCCACAAGAGGATACCTCACACACTCCAAAACTGCTGCCATTACAATACAACAGCACAAAACAATAATGACAATAACAGTGATGGCCACCACAATAAAACCTCCCAGGAAATAATGGGAAGAATGATGCTATTTGGGGGGAATCCAAGGAGAAAAATTACATCAGTTATGCCAAAATAGAAATAAAAATGTTGTCCTAATATAAACATTGTCCTATATGCACTGACGTCTGTGGACAATAAGCAACCTTCTCAGAACATACTTTGAGAGCTGTATGTACAGCCCAATGGTGCACTTGAAGGTAAGAATTATCACTAAACGAATACACATCCCAAGAAGTGATTCAATCATTTTGTATTTTTTAGTTTTTTTTTTAACTTCTACTTTTTAATACACAAAAGTATACAAACCAGTATAAAAAAGCCCCCGAGTAGCTATCACCCAGGCCCAACAACCAACAAACCATGGCAAATCTGCCCCATCCACAAGTTAATTCTGCCCCCCATATTATTTTACAGCAAAATTCAGGCATCATATAATTTTATCCATAAATATTTCATCATGCAACTCTACAAGAGACTTTTTTGGAATAACATAACCACAATACCATGATCACATCTAAAATATTATAATAATAATTGTTTAACATAAATTTTCTAGTCATTGTTCCTGTAATGTGAATTTATAACTTAAAGCAACAAGCCTAGATGGCAAAACAACCTCTATCAGATAAAGACTTGAAGAAGAGGGGCTCCATGCATGTCTTGATAGAATACACATGGTAACATTTCTTCACATTGCCAAGTGATCTTGTCGGGCTGGGTTTTAAAGGACAGAAGGGAATGCAAAAATAAGCTTGGAAAACGTATGCCATATGGACATTAAAGAATTACTCTCCTCTTTTGGGTATGAAATGACTAATTAACTATTTGCAGCTAAAATGTGTGGGCTCTTTTTCAGAAAATGGAATCTTTCCCTCACTGAGCATATTGATTAGAGACATAATCTAGACTGTCTGGGAATAGTTTCTCTGTAGCAGAACAAATCACACCCTTCAATACACTGTTTAATTTTAGATATATCTTGACACATTTATTTAAATATTTTGGCTCTGGATTTTCTTTTCCTTTAGGCGTGCCTGATGTCCGCATTTAAAATTTAGCTGTCATTTTTCTCAAAAGGTTGTGTGGGGCAATAGGAAAAGCAATTCCAATTTGTCACATATGAGCAGTATGATCTTAAGTAAGTTACTTAACCTCTCTGAGCGAGATTTTTTTTTCCATTTGTTGGCCAATAAGGATTTTTGAGGATTAAATGAGATAATGAATTTAGGATTATGCCTGCATCAAGAAATCAGAGCTATTGTTAAAAAAAGAGGAATTTTCTACAATAAAAATGTATAATTTATCAAAAGTTCCCCTATGAGAGTTTTTCTTTAGCAGTATTATTTCTTACTGATTCTTCAACAAAATTATAATGTTACTACGCATGGATCAGACAGCCAAGAAATAATTTACATTGCCTCGAACGTTAACAAGAGCTTAGAGTAATAGAACTGTAGCTGATAGACACTCTCTTAAATCATTCTATTTTGAATCTATTTTTTAAAATTAGGTCAATTCAACCATCTTTATCTATTCTAACCTCTCAGAATAAAATATCAAACTTTTCTGTTTGAAACTAAAACAAAAATAATGGGAAAGACCAAAAAAGTCTAATTCTCTCATCTTAGAGACAATATCGAAAATTCTACATCCTTAGGTTCTATTCCAAACCCGACCCTGGCCTGAAGTATGCATGTGAGGAAACCAGAAAACTTCCATTTTTGTCCATCCATTTGTAGGCACAGAATGAAAATCATTTATAGTAGAATATTAATGAAATAGGTTGCTAGTTCAGCAAATACTTCTATGCTCAATGTATGACTTATGAAAATCTGTATTAAATGTTTAAGTCAACTTTGTCTGCTTTTACAAGTTTAAATATGCTGTGGGTAACTGATTCTGTGATTGATGGTTTAGGATCTTGCCATACCTCATAGTTAGCAATAAATTTTCATTATGTAGTTCCTCAGAAATGAAGAGTGTAATAAATCAGCCCAAATGTGTCCTGACCTTAACACAGTTCCTGGTACTATCTAGTGAATTACTTCCCTTTAGTAAAAGGGGACACAACACTGTAATTCCAGCTCATTGTAAGCTCTGATTCATTACTTGAAGTTTTATTACAATGTGTCATGAGTATTCATGAAATGTGGCATGAAATATTCTTTGAGAGGTCAGCTTCAAAAGCACTATTGTGGTCAATCATGTAGATGGATAGCTACATACTGAGTTTAAAGCAGTTTTCTATTGTCATTTGCCAACCAGCTACAAGGTGAGCTGGGAGCAGTTCAGCTGGCCACTTTTCCATGTCACTGTCATCCATTTAAAAAACTAGTGAGTGCCTACTCCATAGTCAGTCCTACGCCAGATGCTGGTCTACAGAGGCCCTGCTCTCCGGGTGAAGGCACAGTAAATCAGCAATCGCGTTACAGTAATAAGTGTTAGTCACTTAGCAAATATTTATCCAGAACCTACTATATGCCAGGTGCTCTGTTAGGCCACTAGGGAAACAACAGTAAACTAAGCAGACAAAAATATTTTAATGTGCTGTAATGTGCACAGGATGCCATGGAGACCCAGATAAGAGGATCTAAATAGACTAATAGCACAGGGGTCAGGGAAAGCTTTTCAGAGGAGGTGATACTTCAGCAGAGTTTGGAAAGATAAAGAAGAAAAGACATTAGATAAAGAAGGCATTCTAATTATGGGAGGTGTGAAGTAGCAGGATACATTTGGGAAACCACTGGCAGGTTGATATAGCTGCTGCCTTATCTGAAAACAGCAGAATATCATTGAAAGACTAAGCAAAGAGTGGCATGATTGTATTTGCATGTGAGAGTGCTCACTCTGCCTGCAATATAGAAAATGGACTGTGTGTGGAGAGGATAGAGAGACCAATTAAGCAGCTGGTGCCATGATCCTGATTGCATAGTAGGAATGGAGAAGACAAGGTTTATACTAAACTTATAACAGGACTTTGCAACTGATTAGGATAGTAAAAGACTGAATGAGAGGGGCCTAGGAGACTTCTAGGTTTCTGGCTATAAATGCAACTACTTGAGTCATTGGTGCTGATGAAAACTCTTCTTCATCAACTAAAAATTGGAGAGCTTGTATAGTGCACTCAAGAAGCCTAAGATTAGGTCACCTTCCCAGCCACTCTGGACCCAAAATTGGTTTCTGAGTTAAAGAAGGTGAGTTATTCCTGGAGACATAAGTGATTGTTAGTTTTGAGGAGGGCTTTGATGACTAAGAATAAACAGTTTGTTAACATGGGCAAGAGCTAGTTATCATTTTCATTTTGGTGACATAACCTGCAGAAGTAGTTGAAAAAGAGGTTAAAAATAAAGCTACAGGGACTTCCCTGGTGGCGCAGTGGTTGGGAATCCACCTGCCAGTGCAGGGGACACAGGTTCGAGCCCTGGTCCGGGAAGATCCCATATGCCACAGAGCAACTAAGCCTGTGCGCCACAACTACTGAGCCTGCGCTCCAGAGCCCTTGAGCCACAACTACTGAAGCCCGCGCACCTAGAGCCCATGCTCCGCAACAAAAGAAGCCACCACAATGAGAAGCCCGCTCACCGCAACTAGAGAAAGCCCACGCGCAGCAACGAAGACCCAACGCAGCCAAAAATAAATAAATTTAGAAAAAAAAATAAAGCTATATTATGAGAGCTGTAATTATGATTACATCTTGTACTTCAGAAAGGATTAATTAGGAGGCACTAATAAAATTAGAACTATAAACCTCTCTGACCATGTAACTTTAGTTGACTAAATCGGAGTATTCTTTTTCTAGCACAGTGCTTGAGAAAACAGCTCTAAACTGTGATCAGTGCCTTATTACAATTTTACTGTCATTAAATATAAAATTACATCTTTTCCCATATGGATAACATTTTTTTTTTTTCCTGCGGTACGCGGGCCTCTCACCGCTGCGGCCTCTCCCGTTGCAGAGCACAGGCTCCGGACGCACAGGCCCAACAAGCCACTGCTCACAGGCCCAGCCGCTCCGCAGCACGTGGGATCCTCCCGGACCGGGGCACGAACCCGTGTCCCCTGCATCGGCAGGCGGACTCTCAACCACTGCACCACCAGGGAAGCCCATGGATAACATTTTAAAGGCAATTTGTCACATATACATTATTATTCCCTAATTAACGGTCATCATTTCTCTCATGGACTCTTGCAATAGCTTGCAAATTGGTTTCTCACCACAGGTCTCTGTCCCCTCCATTTCACCCTGGTCTATCCCACTTCAGAATAAGTGAACACAAACTGATCAAACTGAACACAAAGCTGACATTGTATTTCCCTTACATATTTTGAATGGTGACTAATAACTATAAAGCCCAAACTCCCCAGCATATTAGTAAAGGGCTTAAGATTTGGACCCATCATTTCTTGTCAATAGACAGCATATTACTACGCCTCACCAACTTTCTTAGACTCATGCCATGTGCAGTTATCTCAACCTGGAATGTCCTCCCTGTAGCTCTAGATTGGAAAACTGCCACTAAGCATCTAGAGAGTTCACATATTATGTCCTCCATTATGTATGCCCATTCCCACCTCTCCTGAAAAAATATCAAGTTGCTCCCTGGTCTCTGCCTCTAACTACCATGTTCATCCAAGCATTAGCTTTTATCAATAGTTTTAAAAGTTTGTTTTTGTCTGTAAATGTGACTATAAGCCCCTGAGGCTAGTAATTTTCTTTTACATTTGTACCTCCAGTGCCTAACAGAGCATCTGCTTGAACTCAAGAATGGATAAATGAACATCTCCCTGAAGCTGCCCTTCACCATTCCCTAGGCAGTTAACTGGTCCCTTCCTCTGTCTTCCTTTAATACTTACCATATTATCGCCAGTATGGTACAGTACTTATTACTTTATATGTCTATCTCTCCAATATAGTCTATGAGCTGAGACCATTTTTTATTCTTATAGTTTCTGAACCTAGCACATAATAGGCCCTCAGTAGGTACTTATTAAAAGAACGAAAACCTTGAAAGCATGCTCCTCAAACTTGTGGGTTGCAATATATTTAATGTTTAATGTCAGACTCTTGATTCAAAAAGATTTGGATTGAGGGAAGACTGCTGCCATGTCTGCTGCAAACAGTGGGGTGTTGCTCCAGGACCTTGCTTCAGACATATGTCTTACATTTCATCCCTAGCCTGAGCAAAGGAAATCTCCTTGAGGACTGGGAAGCAACAATGGCCTCACTGCAAGATGAATCTAACTGTTGGGTCTACAGTGAGATGCTGTTGTCATCCTCCTCTGGACATCCATAGAAAATTGACCCAGGTAACGCGACCATGTGGGGATGACTGACAATGGGGGGAAAAGACAAACCACTTTCCTGTTCCGCAAGCCAGCATGTCAAAAGAACCCCCATCGGTAAACGTTACTGTACACATCACACACTTTGCCAAGGTTACTGCTCACGAGCCCCCCACCCTCACCCCCACCCCAGGCTATGTTGTGTGAAATGGAATAGGCTGGCTTTTGGACACACAAGTCCAACTAGCAGGATTAACTGTTTTTTGTTTGGAAAGTCATATAATTGGTCCACCCCTAATAGCACCCAAAATAACATGGGATGCCAGACCTGTACTGTGACTGCTGACTTCTGGCTAGGCCGCCAGAATGTTTCTTTTAAAGCTGGGCCTTCCCCTCTCCATGCAGGTGCCTCCGGGTTTGTGAAAACCCGGGCGGCACTTACCTTCCTTATAACTGGACAGGACACTGCTGCCATTGACTCTCCATTGACCTGGTAAGCAACTGGCTCCAAGATTTGCCTATATCCTGGCAAATGACTGTTCTTAGCATACTGGGTATCTTACTCTTGATAGCCCTTGGCTGCTGCTGTCTGGATTCTATTTGTGGTATCTGGTTGCAGTGCCCCTCTATATACCCGACCCAGGGATATCTCGGAAGAGGGCTGGACCAAGACTGTAAGGGTCGTGCAGGGTATGTAAGGGTGGAGGGTATGGTCAGGCCTGCCGAAATGGTTGTTCTCTTGCTCCCTGTATATCCCCCGCTTGACCAGTCCCTGCTTCACCTACACCCTACTCCCCTGACTGACCTTCCCTCTTAATCATAGAGCCTAATCAGTAAATGCCTAGTACTTGCCCCTAGCCCCAGCTAGTGATTGTTCTAATCTTTAGATCAGAACATCTCCAGCAAGATAACTGGGCTTCCCGGGTGGCGCAGTGGTTAAGAGTCTGCCTGCCGATGCAGGGGACACGGGTTTGTGCCCCGGTCCGGGAAGATCCCACATGCCGCGGAGGGGCTGGGCCCGTGAGCCATGACCGCTGAGCCTGCGTGTCCGGAGCCTGTGCTCTGCAACGGGAGAGGCCACAACAGTGAGAGGCCCGCGTACTGAAAAAAAAAAAAAAAATCCTGTTCTCCACCAAGATAACGTATCAAAGGGGTGGTGAGGGGCGTGCTCCTCTGCTGGTTTCCCTGGTAACAGATGAGCCAACCTGATGTCAATTTCCCCTATAACTGGTAAACATCCCTTCCCCACCCCAGGGAACAAAGACTATTGCCATGTCTTGCATGTCCTGCCCATTGCAGTCTGCTGCACATGTTGGGGTGTTGCTCCTGTACCTTGCTTCAGACATGTAAGATCCCCCCCATCCATTAAACCATCGATGTCTCTGTTGCTGACTCGGGCTCTTTTTTCGGTCTTGAGGCTGGGTAAGTACAGAACCTGCAGGCCTGTGGAGTGCAGCCCAACAACAGTGAACTCAGGTGATCTGTCAATTAGTAGGCGTCAATCCCATTTGTGGAAAGTGAAAGTAAGAGTATGTGTGAGATGGAAAAGATTCAGAAAAGGATGAACGTGTTTATGGAGCACAAAAGAATAGTTACCGAGGTATAGTTGGATTGCCAGATATATTAGAAAGTTACTGGGATTTGTGATTCTGTATTTAGATGAGGATCAATATTCTAATAATGTGCTTCATCTGAAGCAGCCACTGAATAGGGAAGAATTTTGAGTCACTGGGATTGGTATCTTGATCAGGATATATGGTAAGAAGTCAGATAAACTTATGAATCATTTGTCTTAGTAAAAATAGGTTTAAATGAGTAAATGGGGATTAAATTAGGCAGTAAGAATGAGGAATGCTAGGGGCTGATGGATGGAAAGTGGGGACAATGGAATATCGGAGTCCCATGTGATAGGAGAGCTTATACATGGGGAGTGATCCTGTGAATGAGCTGGAAGTAGACAATGTTGGGGTTGCTGGATGTGGTCTCTGATTATTGATTCTATAGGTCACATTCATGGTGAAACCTAAGTGTGGTATGTATCCCATTTTTAGAAATGTTAAGTTGGAAAACAAAGCAAAATTTGTACTACAGCTGTAGCATTGTCTAACCATGTAATTTTGTGATATCATTCCTTCCAAACCTTTGTTCACATTATTTGTTAAATAAACCACATCAGCAAGTTTTTTTAATGAGGATTAATAAAGCAAATATATGTAAAAAAGCAAACTGGATTTTAAAAATATGATATGGAATGGCTGGAAAGATGAAACAAAACTTGCTAGATTAAATTTAACAGAAAGAGGGGACTTCCCTGGTGGTCCAGTGGTTAAGACTCCACACTTCCACTGCAGGGGGCGCAAGTTCGATCCCTAGTTGGGGAACTGATATCCTGAATGGCATGCGGCGCAGCCAAAGGGAAAAAAACAATTTAACAGAAAGAGGTCTAAAGCTCCAAATTTAGGTAGACATTAGGTTTTCATTTGCCAGGTGAGAGAGAACTGAATCAACAGTATGATATGACTGAAAATAAAACAAAGAAACCTACTGCTACATATTAGTAGAGAATGCAGCTGGAGCAAGAGAGTTGAGCCTTATCATACCATGAGCTCTTCAGACATATCTTCGATATTGTGTAATTTATGGGCCCATACCAAAATAGAGAAACTCCAGAAGTACGTAAATGGGCTCATAAGTGGCCTGAAAACCATGAAAATGAGGGATAGAGAGGAATAGGAATGACTAGCTTTGGGGGAAAAAAAGGTAGGAAGAGCAGGGGAGAATACTCAGTATTAGCCAAAGGGATGAAGATTCCAGTTCAACTTAGTTTAGGTTATTAGTGCTTATACATCTACCTCATTTTGCAAGTGAGGAAGGCATTATGTTAAGTGAAATAAGTCAGACAGGAAAAGACAAATACTTTATGATCTCACTTATATGTGGAATGTAAGGAAAACAAAACAAAAACACCAAACTCAAAGAAAAAGAGGCAGAGTGGGGGGCGGGAGGGATTGCAGGAAGATGGTTAAAAGCTATAAACTTCCAGTTATAAGATACATAAGTACTAGGGATGTGATGTACAACATGATGACTGTAGTTAACCCTGCTGTAAGATATACAGGAAAGTTGTTAAAAGAGTAAATCCTGGGACTTCCCTGGTGGTGCAGTGGTTAAGAATCCGCCTGCCAATGCAGGGGACACAGGTTCGAGCCCTGGTCCGGGAAGATCCCACATGCCGCGGAGCAACTAAGCCCGTGCGCCACAGCTACTGAGCCTGCACTCTAGAGCCCGTGAGCCACAACTACTGAGCCCATGTGCCACAACTACTGAAGCCCGTGCGCCTAGGGCCCGTGCTCCTCAACAAGAGAAGCCAGCGCAACAAGCAGCCCAAGAACCGCAACGAAGAGTAGCCCCCGCTCGCCGCAAGTAGAGAAAGCCTGCATGCAGCAACGAAGACCCAACGCAGCCAAAAATAAATAAATTTAAATTAAATAAATTTAAAAAACAAAGCAAAACAAAAAAGAGTAAATCCTGAGAGTGCCCATCACAAGAATTTTCTTTCTCTTCTTTCCTTTTTATTGTATCCATATGAAATGATGGATGTTAACTAAACCTATCGTGGTAATCTTTTCACAATATATGTAAGTCAATCCATCATGCTGCTTACCTTAAATTTATACAGCGATATGCATCAATTATTTCTCAATAAAACTGGAGAGGAAAAAAAGATTCAGGTTTCCTAAGGAACCAGGATAAATCTTGATACTAGTTACAATTATCTACTCAGGCTGACTGATTGGCGAAGAAGTCATCATTCCATCCAAAGGAGAATCAGCAACCACCAGGGCACAAAAACAAACAAACAACAAACAAAGGAGGAAACTGAAGCCCAGAGAGTTTAATGGAGTTGCCTGAGGTCAGTAGGCTAACTAACAGACTTAGGACTTAAACTCAGGTTCATATACCAAGCTGCTGGAAGTTGGGTTTCTTTAAAGTGATTCTTATCCTTGGGACTTCCCTGGCGGTCCAGTGGTTAAGACTCCACACTTCCAATGCAGGGGGCGAGGGTTCGAAAAGATCTGGGAACTAAGATCCCACATGCCGCACAGCGTGGCCAAAGGAAATAAAAAAGTGATTCTTATCCTTACAGCATTTTCTTTTTTCTTTTTTTTTTTTTAAACCTCTAAGTGTATTAGCAAATGCATTTTCAGTATCTTGTAGATCCCAACCAGTCATGAGTTCTCTGTTCACCCCTGGAACCATTTGAGGAGATAATTCTCATCAGAGATGAACAGGAAAGTCTTGTATTAGGTTAGAGTTTAGACTTGAAAAACCCTTATATCACTTCATATACTAGGATTGTAAAATTCTACGATAAGATATAATTACTTTAATTAATATATAACTACATTATAACCACGCAGTATAGTTTTGGTCCTGGAGTCAGACTGTCTGGGTTCGAATTCCTGCTCTGCCACTTACCATTTTGAGAGGCCTTGGGCACATGATTTAACCTCTTTCGCCTTCGGTATCCTCATTTGTAAGATGGAGATAATAATACTTAGTTCATAAAGTTATTGTGAGAAATGAATGGGATTATATAGAGCAAACAGCTAGCAAACAGAACTCAACAAATATTAGCTCTAGGTATACGCAGGGGAGTAAAATTATTAAAAGAGAGTGTATACAGTAAGAAGAAAAGAGGTCTGAGGGCAGGGCTGTGGAGAACATTTAGTTGTGCTGGGTTGCACAGTATTCTCTCCATTTCTTGGCCACTGGGAACCTTAAAGTATGATCTTTTTTGGAAATAGAGTCTTTGTAGATATAATCAAGTTAAAATGAGATCATAGTGGATTAGGATTGGGGCCCTAATCCAATGACTGGTTTTCTTTTCTTTTCCTTTTTGGCTGCATGGCCCAGAATGCGGAACTTCCCCAACCAGGGATTGAACCCACACCCCCTGCAGTGGAAGATGGAGTCTTAACCCGGAAGTCCTGGTTTTCTTATAAGAGGGAAATTTGGACACAGAGAGCTATGCAGAAAGAAAATGTTGTGAAAACGCTGGGAAGAGAACGTCATATGAAAGCACAGAGACACAAGACCAGGTGACAACAGAGACAAGAGACTGGAGTGATGCATCCACAAACAAAGGAAGACTAAGGGTTGCCAGCAACCACAAGAAGCTAGAAAGAAGAAAGGAAGTATCCCCCTAGAGCCTTCACAGAGAGCATGACCTTGCTGACACCTTAATCTCAAACTTCTAGCCTCCACAACTATGAGGATACATTTCTATTGCTTTCAGCCACTCTGTTTGTGGTACTTGGTTATGGCATCCCTAGGAAACTAATATAGCTGGTGAGCAGTCAGGGAAAACACAGAATGGATAATAATACTTTATAGTTTCAAAATACAATGTCAATTGATCCTCACAACTACCTTGAAAAGTAGCAGGACAGTTTATATATAAGTAAATGGATGATCAAAAGTATTGGAGACTTGACAGAAGGTGGCAGAAACAGAATTTGAGAGATGAGTCCTGTTCCAACACTCTGATCCTAGTTAGCAAAATGCTTCATCCTTTCTCAACCTTTCTGAAGTTTCCTTTCCCATTCACAACTCCAACATCGTCCTCTTACCTCTGGCAACTCAATTTCAGGAAGGCCACTGATCAGTGAATTCTACTAACGTCACATTTACCAAGCTTATGCATTGCATAGCTTTAACTCTTATTATAGAAGGACCTTATCCTTCGGTGGGGAGGTTCAGGCACGTACAGTAGGTAAGAATGACACACTGGGGAAAAACAGGTCATTCCCCTTTCTACAGTCATAGAGACAAGGCACCAACCTACGCCACTAACTCCAGTTTTCACGGGCAATTTCAGCAGAAAGAAAACAGACCTAACCTAACTTTTCTCAGGTTACACAGTTCCTCAGTTTTAGAGTAAACAGGAACCCGATTCAATGTTCCTTCCATTAAACCACCTTGATTGTTCCTCCACAGACAGATTTGTAGATGCTACTGCTTTCTTCTAGATTAAAATTAACTTTCAGCAGAATGACCTCCAAATAAAAATTTGTACGTGTTCTTTTCTAAGGCATCAGTAGTACAGGCTTTGAAATCAGAAAGTCTTGGGGTCCAATCCTGGCTTGGCGGTGGGGCACTGGGAACATTACTTCGGTTCAAACACGTAAGGAGGTAACACCTACTTCCGATATTTCTTGCGAAGAATAAATGATAAGCAAAACACCTGGCACAGCAAATTTTGTCCCAAGACTGCAGGAATCAAAGCTTTTGGGGTTGTGACTTCTCTCAGCGTCCTCTGCAATGGAGAGGTTCAGCGATCTAACCACAGAAGCTCTCGAAAGGACCCCAGCCCCTGCGCCACTTGAGGGCGTGTCCGGAGGGAAGGACCCAGGGGTTGACTCCGCCCCAACTCGGGGCACCCGGCGCGCCTGATCGCCTCGGTCCTCTGCATCACCCGCATCTAGATCAGCAGCTGCCTGCACCCGTACCTTCCTAGTCCCCGGGACGCGAGCTCCTGCGAGGGTTCAAAGCCCGACGCGGAGTGAGGCACAGCCAGGGACAGCCCGGGCCCCGTGCGCCGCGGCCACGCGAGGCCCCCGCCGTCGCCACCACCTGCGCGCCGTCGCGCCAGCCCCGCCCCCGAGAGCCGAGAGCTGTTGGCAGCCGAGGTCTGGTGACGCCCGTCTCCTTACCGGCTTGTTTACTACCATGCCGCTGTACGAGGGCCTGGGGAGCGGCGGAGAGAAAACGGCGGTCGTGATAGACCTGGGAGAGTCTTTTACCAAGTGAGTGGCCGCGGCGCCAGCTGCAGTCGTCCCGAGGGGAGGGCGGGTAGCCGAGCCCCAGGCCCAGCCCGGGTCCTCGTCGCAGGCTCCAGAGGCGGCTTGTTCCGTCTCCACTTCTTCCCCCAGGACCCGCAAATGACGGCCCTTGTTACTTACACCGTGGGCGATGCAAATCCCGGGAATCCGGTGGAGCGGTCAGGTTCTGACTCCTGGAGAGGCCCAGGAGGCTTCGGGAAAGTTGCCTTCGTTGTTGCCCCGGTCGTCACCCCAAACTGAATGGACTCTTTGGGGTCATCTATGCAGGGGATGACAGCGATGACCTAGGCCCCGCTTATCTGGCTTTATCTGCTTAGGGAGGTGGCAACCGAACTGTCATGCTTGATGACGACCTCCGTTATTAAGCATTTATTGAAAAGAGATGCTATTGGTGTTGGAAATTCAAATATGTTTAAGACAGGGCTACTGCTTCCCAAGAGTAGGAAGTCGAATTAGGAAGGCTGAATGCATGAAAAACTGAAACCCTATAGATAATTCTCTAAAGAGTCTTCGTTGCTCCCACCCACCAACTCTTAGATTAGGAAATTTAACATTTTAAAAGGCAACTTGTAAACACTAGAATAGTGGTTTTCAACCTTTTGGATGGCATAGATTCCTTTGACGACCGAAAGAAAGCCACAAATACACAAACCTTAAAATATTTGCACACAGTTTCAGGGGTTGGTGGACCATCGCAGTGGTCCTTGGACTCCGGATTGAGAGCCCTTGTACTGCTCTCAAGAAAAAGGAACGTGACAGCCAGAATTGCATCTTCTATCTGAAATGGAAACATTTGAAAAAATTTTGTATGTCTCTGAACAGTGCCTGACATGTAGTATGTGTTCAATAACTATTTGTTGAACAAGTGGTCGAAAGAGCCTATTTCAGAATTGGAGGGAATTCCCTGGCGCTGCAGTGGTTATGACTGGGCATTTTCACTGCCGAGGGCCAGGTTCAGTCCCTGGTTGGGGAACTAAGATCCCACAAGACGCCCAGTGCTGCCAAAGAAAAAAAAAAAAAAAAACAGGAAAATTGGACTTCAGGTGCTCCAGAATTGGATTAAACATAGTCCTTGGTTCATGTTATTCTCTTACTGTTCTAAGCAAGATGCTCCCATAATTATATATTTTTATTTATCTTTAAAGGTTTATTTAAATACCATAGTAAGTACCTTGAGGCTGACACCCAAAGATAATTATTTTAGGTATGCTGTGGCAATGAGAAATGGAACTACTATATAGGAGGACGGTTATTGACAAAGACAACAGGAGGGTGATAAGATGAGTTTGTGCATCCTGGGGAATTTGAGGAGCACTGGTACAAGTCAAGTAAACATGGGGATGTGACTAAAAGAAGATGGAGAGAGCTATTTGGGAATAGGAGGAGAGCAGTACTGAAAACCAGACAGGACAAGGAAAGATATTAAGACTAAACTTACATGGCAATCCTTTTTAACAACATTTTTAGCAAAGTTTTGTTTTACGTGAAACAGAAATGGAAATACTTAAATACTCTAGAAAGGAGAATAGTTTTTTAAAAGGGATGAAATATTTTATGCAATTTAAAAAATGATAGCAGTGAAGACTAACAATATGGGCAGAATCTTATTTTATGAATTCATGATGTGTGAACAGTGTGATTATAATTATGTCACATATGCATAGTTTAAAAACTAGACCAAAGGAAATGCATCAATATGGAAGCTGATATTAGAATGATGGAATTATGAGTAACATGAATTATAGACATGAAGTCAGATAGTGGAATACAGATTCAGGACTGTAGAGATGTGTTACCTAAAATTCAAGTAAAATTAAAAACAGAAAAAAAAGTAAATGCGACCCTAAAATAATACACTGGTTTATTTCACTGTCACTAATTTGAAAAATTTTATTTTTTACCTTTAATACATAATTATGAATAGGTGGTATTAACTTTTCCCTAGTTTTTTGTCCCTTTGAATACATCAGAGATGTTTCTAGTTGTTTTTGTGACCACTGCTTTGAAAAAAATACAGAAAAACTTGTTTCTGTGACAAATATATAAAAAGAATGTTATAATAAGTTGAATTGTTTCAATTTTCTATTTATTTGTAGATGTGGATTTGCTGGAGAAACTGGTCCAAGATGCATAATTCCTAGTGTGATAAAAAAAGCTGGCATGCCTAAGGTATTTTTTTTATGACAAATTAGGAAAATAAATGCTGTACTGTAAAATATTTTTAAATGTGACTTTAAATAAGATTGATTAGAACAGTGCTAAATGTATAGCTTAGACTGTATTCCAAGAAAACTTTTTTGATTCTTTATTTAGGTTTAATTTTGCATACCATAAAATTCATCTATTTTAAGTGTGCGATTCAGTGATTTTTAGTAAATATATCAAGTTGTGCAGCCATCACCACAGTTCAGTTTTAGAACATTTTTGTCATTCCAGTAGCATCACTAATGCCTACTTATAGTTAATTCCCATTCCCACCCCGAGCCCACCACGGATGTTCTTTGTCTTATAGATTTGCTTTTTCTATTTAATGTATATAAATGAAATTATATAACATTAAGAGAAAGTTTTTGAGCTCAATAAAATAATTGCCTGAGCCTTGTAATGTAATTGTAGAATCATTTTATTCTTACCCTGTTCAGAATATGAGCCAGGTCCTCATTTCTTTATCTGTAATTCAAAAGACCTGTGAAAAACACAGTTTTTAAAAGCAAGTCTTGCCAAAGTTAATTTTGTAGAGTAGGAATTGTAGAACAATAGAAAGAATAATTTTACATGCCATAAAATTTGCCTGTAAAATCAAATACAGATTTTTCTACCATAACTTAATATTTGCATTCCTGAAAAACCTCTTCTTGATAGCAAACAAAAACAGGTTTTGGGGAAAAGTAGGTTGGGGTAGATTATTTAAAACCCATGAAACTTTGTAATCCGAGCATTAGAAAAACAAAAATTAATACCTCAGGAAAAAATTGGAATAGCTTTGAGTTGCAATTGAGTGTGGCTGGAAACTCTCTTGGGGACATATAAAATAAAATGAAATAATTGAAACTGTTGGTTGGTGGGTGCTGAAACAATGCAGATATAAAAATGAGCTCTGAGCCTCTCTGACTGTTGTTAAGGTGGGACCAGGAAGAAATGCAGCTCAGTAAAGAGTCTTGAAGGGGTCCACTCTGTTACGGGAGCCCCTGGTACACGGGATCATTTAAAATTTTTAAAAATAGATCTGAAAGAATGCTGATTTGTGTGACCACTGAGTTGATGACTTTCTTTACCTTGATGAAGGTTATAACTCTGCTGTCATCATTTCAGCTCCTCTTGCCTAATATGAACTGTACAGCCTTCACATCATATAGACATTATTCCCTTATTTAACAAATATGAGCATATTTGTTTTCATAAAAGCACATATTGGAGCAAGATACAGTAAATGGAGCCCTTGTGATGTGTTAGTGTTGACTTAGCACCCATGGTTTGGTAGGGTTTACTTTAGTGCTAATGGTGCATGTTTTCATTTTTGCCACACATATTTATGAGCTGTTTGCTTTGTTCCTGGCACTGTATCAGTTGAAGGAGGATATATCATAAGCAAGCCAGAAGTAGTTCTTGCCCCATGGAGTTTGTAGTCTAATGGGAAGGTAGACATTTTACAAGTAATTAAGTGGGGTGATGCTACAGAAGGAAAAGTGTCAATGCTTTGGGAGTAAATAACAGGGACTGAACCAAGTCTGGAGTATTTGAGGAAGCCTTTGATGCTTTTTAATTGATGCTGCTTTTTATCGGTGATGCCAAAATAATGTCAGATGGAAGAAAAATGTGATGAGTACAGCTCTTTACTTACTGTGGACACAGATTTTTTATTCCATAAACCAAAACATTTTGTCATCTTGGACATGCCAGTTCTTAAACATTTCTAATTTAAGTGATTATATTTGATGTTTGTATCTCTTCTCAATACAAATTGCTTTTGACTTATTACCAGAAAATCCATTAGAAAAATAAATAAGCATGTTTTAGTTTGAGATTATTTTATTATTATAAATTAATAAATCATTTTAATTTTTTATAGCCTATCAAAGTTGTACAATATAATATCAATACAGAAGAATTATATTCCTACCTAAAGGAATTCATCCACATACTGTATTTCAGGTAAAATGCAATTGTGTTTCCCCCGCCCCCCAGCTTTTCCTAGTGCCCATCCTACTGATATTTGGTTGTATTATTTCTAATGCAAAAAAAAGGTTAATTTCCATTGCCATTTTAACTTTCTTACTTTCAATCTTTTCAAAAATATATTTGAAGACTAGGAAACTAGCAAGCATAAGGAAATATCGAAAATAAGTCAAATGTCTATTAATAAAGGGGATTGGATAATTTAATTATTGTACATCCATATAGTGAAACACTATATTGTCATTTAAAAAGTTCTGTATCTATATGTACTGATACAGAAAGATGTCTTAGATATTCTGATAATTGAAAACATGTTGCAGAAGAACATCTATGGAATGAATATTTTTGTTAAAATATATGTGTGGACATACACAATAATGAAAATCTATAAACTGCTGTAAGTGAAAGTTTCTGGGTAGTAGAGGTATATGGTATTTTTGTATTTTCCAAGTTATAAGCTTCTATAATATTTGGAGTCTTGTGAGCATATACTACTTTTGTAGCTTAAAAAAAGAAAATATCTTTTTAATGGCTCAACTCAGTATTCATAATAGGCTATAGTTTTTGTTTTCTGAGATAAACGAGTTAATAGATGTAAATTTCCTGACACAGTACATGGCACGTAGTAAGAGTTCAAAAATGTTATCTTTCTGTGGCATATATATTGATATATTCCATGGACTACTACTGAGCCATAAAAAACCCCCGAAATTTTGCCATTTGCAGCAACATGGATGGATTTGGAGGGCATTATGCTAAGTGAAACAAGTCAGACAGAGACAGACAAACACTATATGATATCACTTCTTTGTGGAATCTAAAAAATACTACAAACTAGTGAATATAACAAAGAAGAAGCAGACTCACAGATATAGAGAGCAAACTAAGGGCTACCAGGGACAACATAGGGGTGAGGGAGTGGGAGGCACAAACTACTGGGTATACGATAGGCTCGGGGCTGTATTGTACAACACAGGGATAGAGCCAATATTTTGTAATAACTGTGAATGGAAAATAACCTTTCAAAACTGAATAAAAAATTTTAAAACATTTAAAAATTTAAAAAATGAAAATGTGATCTTTCACAGATAATAAAATGAAGATGTCTTTTTGTTGTAAAGCTTCTTAAGTGAAGGTGGTACGATTTCTCTAATCTTAACAAATTGCATTATGTACCAAAATAAATACAAACTTTTATTTACTTTTAAAACAAAACTATCACTTTTCAGGCATCTATTGGTGAATCCCAGAGACCGCAGAGTTGTGGTTATTGAGTCGGTATTATGTCCTTCCCACTTCAGAGAGACACTCACTCGTGTTCTTTTCAAGTATTTTGAGGTACCTGTTTTTTATTTTGTTGTTTTTAGTAGGTACTCAAAGCTTAAACTAAAAGGTCCTCATTTTATTTCCTTCATTGGAAAGAGGAATTGGATGACAAAATAAACTGAATCCTTTACAAATTGACCGTTTATTTTCTTTCTTTGTGTGGTTACTTCATGCGTAATAAGCATTTCATCTAATACTTAGATAATTGAAGGTTTCTTTTTATTGCTGTTTCCCTTGTTTGTTTAGTTTAGTACAGGTTTTAAGTTTTGGGACTTCTTTCTGAAATTAAAAGTTATATTCTGTGCTGTGAAGTTGATGTTTTTCTTCCAGGTCTTTTCTAGTTTTCATTGTTTAGTTATGCTGACTGTTCTAAATTCTCCAATTCTTTCATTTCAGGCTTTAAATTCCCCTTAAATGGAGTATTCAAATAATGTCTCCCATAGAGTAAGTGGGCAGTGCCAGGAGTGACTCTTATATCTTGATATTAGTAATATTACTTGTAGCTTTCATTTTATAGGAGTCAAGATTATTTTAAAGACCAAAATTATGACTTAAATGATTACATTTCATAGTAGGCCAGAATCTTTATTATTTAACTTTTTAAAAAAATCTCTGCCTTAGGAATTTAGAGTTTTTCAGCAATTTAGAAGAATGTATAAAATGTGTATAGTATATAAGAAATTAAGCACATGTAAATGTAATTTTCATACATTCTACTGAACACAAAATATATCAAAAATCACAATGTATTTATGAGATAAGGGCAGTTAATATTTAGTAACACAGGCACAGAGAAACAGGTTACATACCCTCCTGTACTTACTGATGTCACTAATTCAGGAATTTGGTTTGCAATAGGGAGAACACAAAACACAGCAGGAAGTCACTTTAGCTCTTACCTGAATAAAATAGATGATTTTCTGTATTTTTACTTGAACTTAGCATTTTAGTTATATTTATGTTAGTATGCTTATCTGGTGTATAACCAGAATACCTGCTGTACTTAGATAAAGGAAATATAGCCATTATTTTGTTTGCCACTTGGTTATTATGGACTTCCATATTTCGATTGAATATTTACCTGATATTTGGGATGTCACCAGATCTGGCAAATTTTCACTGAAAAATGTCACTTAGAGCTAAGGATTTTTGTAGTTCTTCAATTTAATTTTAACTGCTACATTATAATATTTTTAGAATATAGTTCATATTGTGAACTTTGTGAATGAGGACAATCAAGAATTCTTCTTCTCTATTTCTATTTTGATGATAAAGGCATCTCTTTATTTTTTAAATTTAGCATCTTCCTTTGAATGTATGTTTCTGGACCTCTTCTTTTATCCTTTTCAGTTTTCCCTCCAAAAGAGAACTGAATTAATTAAAATGCTTCATAATTGTCATTTCAGAATGAAAAGACTTAGAGAACTTAAAGAGTGTTTCTATTCGTTACAGTGTATTTTGTTTATTGTGTAAATTCAAATAAATCAACTAATTCTTAATTTAGTGCCATAAAATGGTTGAGTAGGTATCATAATTATGAATTTTTTCAAATATATTTGAAATGTAAGGGAAACACCTTCAACTACTGACATTCATTCTGGTTTTGTTGTTGTTGTTTTGGATTTGTTGTTTTCTAGGTTCCATCTGTCTTGCTTGCTCCAAGTCATCTAATGGCTCTTCTTACACTTGGGATAAACTCTGCCATGGTCCTGGATTGTGGATATAGGGAAAGCCTGGTGTTACCTGTATCTTTTTTGTAAACCAGCTAATTTTGCAGTTTTTACTCTACTTTAGAATAATTAGGCTTATTACAAATTGTTTTTATTGCATCAAGCTATTTTGGATTATCATGTACAAATATGACATATGTGGAAAAAATTCACAGGATTGTGAGACTTAAATTTACTTTTTGTAGAAATTGTCATTATGACTTGGTCCCAATATAAACTCCAGAGATCAGACCTATTACGTTCAGTTTTTAAGAGGAATATCCGCTAATTAGGATGTGTCAAAGAAGATGGGTAGGATAGTCAAGTTCTAAGAAAAGATCATATGAAGAATAACTGGAAACAGAAATGAAAAAGTTAGGGACTTCCCTGGCAGTCCAGTGGTTGAGACTTTGCCTTCCAGTGCAGAGGGTGCGGGTTCAATCCCTGGTTGGGGAACTAAGATCTGACATGCCTCACGGCCAAAAAGCCAAAACATAAAACAGAAGCAATATTGTAACATATTCAATAAAGACTTTAAAAATGGTCCACGTAAAAAAAAAAAGAAAAAGAAAAAAAGGCAGATGTAGATTAGTGGTTTCCAGGGGCTAGAGGGAGTGTAGAATAGGGGAATGAAAAATAAATAAATAAAAATTAAAAAATTAAAAAAGATAAATGAGAAAGTTAAATCAAAAGTTAAAACTTAAATGGCAACGTGAAATCTGCTTTCAAGTAGCTGAAGGGCTCACTGTGGAAAAGTAAATAGATTTTTTTTTCAATCTATTTCCTGAGGCTATGATGGGGGCAGTATGACAGCTAAGCTTCTTTCTAGTTGTATGATTTTGGTCAAGTAGCTTAATCTCTTTTGGGCTTAGTCTCCTCATCTGTAAAATGGGAATTATAATAATTCCACCTCATAGGGGCATTGTGTATCTTGAGTGAGATAATGTATGTAAAATATTTAGCGTAAGACCTAGCACGTAAATTGCACAGTAAGTGCTGTAGTTTTTATATCATTTGCCATTAGGAAGAACTCCCTAGTAATTTAAGCTGTTCCACAGTGAAATTACTGACTATAAACTGGTCCATTCCCCATCATTAGAAGAATTTAAGTAGAGTATAGGTAAACATCTCTTAGAAATGTTACAGTAGACATTTGCTACATTTGAAAAGGAGTTTGAAGTACATAGATGCAAGACTCTTGCAATTTTGAGACCTATATGTGTATTTATTAGAAGAAGTACTTATGGGAAGGAAATCAAGAATCATTAGCTCCTAAAGAACTAAACTAGGCAATAGCTTTTTTAAATATAAAGTATTTTGTGTGTTAGTCCCTGCAACAAAAGTATTATTCTCTTCATTATATGATTGAAAGTTGAGATGGTAGTTGACCCAAGTTAATATTAAGTGTATAGCCAAGATATAAACCCATGTTTGTCTCCAAAGCCAGTGCTCTTAACAATATACTTTTTTCTTTTTCATAAATAATGTACTTATGAAACATCAGCAAAAACAATATATAAAATAAAGTAGCAAACCTACAGTACAGTATTGTCCACTGTCCTCTCAGCTCTGATAGAAATACAGTGTGAGACATATGTAATTTAAAATTTTTCTAAGAGCTACAAATTTTAAAAGTTCAGGGGCTTCCCTGATGGCACAGTGATTGAGAGTCCGCCTGCTGATGCAGGGGACACGGGTTTGTGCCCCGGTTCGGGAAGATCCCACATGCCGCGGAGGGGCTGGGCCCGTGAGCCATGGCCGCTGAGCCTGCGTGTCCGGAGCCTGTGCTCCGCAATGGGAGAGGCCATTAGTAGTGTATTTTATCTAGCTCAATGTATTTAAAATACTATCATTTCAATATGTAGTCAATATAATAAATTATAATGAGATATTTTACAGGTTTTTTTTTTTATTACTAAGTTTCCTGTGTTTGCTGTGGAGGTTATTCTTACAGCACATCTCAATTCGGACCAGCCATATTTCAAGTGCTCAATAGCCACATGTGGTCAGTGGCTACATTGTTGGACACCCAAGCTCTAACGAATGAATTCTGTGTGTGTGTGTGTGTGTGTATATATTTGTGTATGTATATGTTTAACTGTTTTCTTTGGAGAAGGAAAAAGACTCTGATTTTTCTGTAACTCTTTTTAAAAAAAGAAATAAGAATTTGCCAGCCAAGCTGATTTAGAACAATAATGCAGAGGTGAAGAAAATACTGAGGGAAACACATTTTACCTCCTAAAATAGTAATACCCTTGACTGCCTTATAGATATATGAAGGAATCCCAGTACTAAATTGTTGGGGAGCACTCCCCCTAGGAGGAAAAGCTCTTCACAAGTAAGTTTCTTGGCATTTAGCACATTTGCTTCACCTGTGCCAAAAAACATGCAATTTTTTTTTACAGTGATCAATAGAGGACTTGTAGTATGGACATTTAATGTTATTTATTCCATTCTTTACTAGCCTTGAGTATATTCATCTTTTAAGGGTAAAACCACTTTTATTTAAAGCATCATGATCTGTTATGAAGTAAAAGTATTAAATAAGAAAAGGATATCAGTTGCATTATTGTAATTCCAGTAACTTTTTTTTTTTTTTAATCTTCAGGGAGTTGGAAACTCAACTATTGGAACAATGTACTGTTGACACAGGTGCTGCTAAAGAACAGAGCCTTCCCTCTGTGATGGGTAAAATCATTATAAACTTTGAGTGGTTTACATTCCCTTTTCGTTCAACTCATTTCCCCCCCCCCCCCCATTGCATAGCTATTCTCTTTCTCACATCACTCTGGTGACATGGCTCCAATTATAAGGTCATCATTGAGCTGTTAATCACCAAATCCAGTAGTTGAATTTTATTCATTCTTTCCAGAACTTTTGACATTATGGATTATCATATACTCTTTTTAAAAAAATTTTATTGAAGTATAGTTGAATTACAATGTTGTTAATTTCTGCTGCATAGCGAAGTGACTCAGTTATACATATATATACTTTTTTCATATTCTTTTCCATTATGGCTTATCACAGGATATTGAATGTAGTTCCCTGTGCTATACAATAGGACCTTGTCGTTTATCCATCCTATATATAATAGTTTGCATCTGGATTATCATATACTCTTTTTTTTTTTTTGATACGCGGGCCTCTCACTGTTGTGGCCTCTCCCGTTGCGGAGCGCAGACTCCGCAGCCATGGCTCACGGGCCCAGCCACTCCACGGCATGTGGGATCTTCCTGGACCGGGGCACGAACCCGTGTCCCCTGCATCGGCAGGCGGACTCTCAACCACTGCGCCACCAGGGAAGCCCTGTCATATACTCTTGTTATTATCTCTTCCCTTGGCTTTCAGGACTTTTCTTCCTTTATGGTTTTCTCTTATTTCTCCAAGTATTCCTTCTTAATTTCCTCTGCTCTTGCTTTCTCTGCTGATATTCTTCTAGCCGTTTATTTTTTGTTCCTTTTTTTCTTCCTACTGTCTTTTTAAAAGTGATCTCATGGGGCTTCCCTGGTGGCGCAGTGGTTGGGAGTCCACCTGCCAATGCAGGGGATGCGGGTTTGTGCCCCGGTCCGGGAGGATCCTGCGTGCCGCGGAGCGGCTGGGCCCGTGAGCCATGGGCACTGGGCCTGCGCGTCCGGAGCCTGTGCTCCGCAGCGGGAGAGGCCGCAGCAGTGAGAGGCCCGCGTACCGCAAAAAAAAAAAAAAAAAGAAAAAAAAAAAAGTGATCTCATGTGTTCCCGTAACTTCAGCTACATCAATATGCTGTTGGTTCTTAAGTGTATCACTGGGCCCAACCCTTCTTCTAAACTTCATATTCATAATTCCAATTGATTATTAGATATAAACTAGGCATCCCTCTCGGCACCTCAAACTTAAGACTTCCAGAAGTAAATACATTATCTCTTTCCCTAAATTCATTTTAACAAATCATGGTTAGATAAAGATAATATCTTACTGAGCTCCCATTTTAGATAACTGGGAGTTTATCAGTCCTTTCAATTCTCCCTCAGAAATCTCTTTTTCATCTCTTTTTTTTCTGTCCTCCACAACACAGAACATCTGAAAACAAAGACGTCAACTAGGCCCTCATTGCTTCTTGCTTGGATTATTACAGGAGCCTGCTTTTTGGACCCATTTAGTCTATTTCACACTGTTAGCAGGAATAACTTTCACAAAATTAATCTGATTACATTTCTCTTTTGCTTGAGAATTTTTGCTGGCCTCCACAGGTTAAAACCCAAATTATCTGTTTGATATGCATGTTTCTTCACAATCCGACTTTATTCTACCTCTTAGCTTTAACTACTAAACTCAACCCTTTGCACCTTATTTCAGCTACAGTAAATTTCATACATCTTCCTGGCACCATTGTTCTTCGACAACCCTGTGCCTTCATTTATACTATTTCTTTACCTGGGATGTTTTTCTTTACCTATTTGGGTTTTTGATCCCTCTACATGACTCAACTGAAAGATTATCTTGATTGTGAAACCTTCCTCATTTTCCCTAAGCAGAATAAATTGCTCCCTTCTCTGTTACACCCTCAGCAGTATTTATTATAGTACATATAACAGCCTCATTTACCTGATAACTGTTTCCCTCGATAGACTTTGAGAATCCCTGTCTTATTTATTTTTCAAGTGCCTGGGCACTGAATAAATGTTGGAAAGACAAAGGTGGGTTGTTAGGACATTTATCCTTGCATATATTGTTTTCCTGTTCTTCTTTAGGTAGTTAAGATAATAGCACATTCTTCATTCTGTAGATCAGATTATTATTTTTCTATTCCAGATAAACTTTGTTACCTTTTTAGTATATCATGATGACAGTTAGTTAATAAAAGATATCCAAAGGTAATAAGTTTAGTGTAGCATCCCAAGTTTTTTTTTTTTTTTTTTTTTTTTTTGGTGGCCATGCCACGGCATGCAGGATCTTAGTTCTCAGACCAGGGATCGAACCCATGCCCCCTGCAATGGAAGCGCGGAGTCTTAACCACTAGACCGCCAGGGAAGTCTCCCAGATGTTTTTTTTTTTTTTTTTTTTTTTTCTTTTTGCGGTACGCGGGCCTCTCACTGTTGGGGCCTCTCCCGTTGCGGAGCACAGGCTCCGGACGCGCAGGCTCAGCGGCCATGGCTCACGGGCCCAGCCGCTCCGCGGCATGTGGGATCCTCCCGGACCGGGGCACGAACCCGCGTCCCCTGCATCGGCAGGCGGACGCTCAACCACTGCGCCACCAGGGAAGCCCCCAGATGTTTTTAATAAAGCTCTTCACTAAAACTATGACATTTCCTTAAAATTCTAAACTGTATGTTCTTGGACACCCCTTTCTTTAACCAACTGTCTTGGACTGTGATTCTAATCTTTCCCTCTCATATGCCCCAAAAGTCTTGAGTCTGCAATCCTAATAATTGAGGAATTAAATCATATCACTGTTTGCTGAAGGATCCACTTAGGAGGATCAGAAATGCAAATGTATTTTAAATATCTCTTGTCAAGGTCCTTAGCAAAGATTAGATATAAGTCTTACATATACTGGGATATCCTTAAGTGAACTTTGAATGAGCCTCTTTCATTTAGTATTTAGAACCTAGTTCAAAAAAGAATGAATATACTACCTTAAAACTTACAAAGACTAACCTAAGTACATTGATTTGAAAAGTGTACAGTTGAAAAGTAAACTATATATAAAATATTGTACTTCTTATTCTCCTTAATTAGCTGAAATTTAAATATGATTTTTCAAAGCCAGAGCCAGTGAATGCCTCTTATTTCTACTCCTCATTTGCAAAGTTTAAATGGCTGTGATTATTCCCTAAGATTGAAAAGTCCCTTCCCAAAGCACCATCTACGCCCAGCTAAAATAAGCCCTTTATTTTGAAGCCTGCCTTCCATGTTGCCTAAAGAAAACTGTTTTTCATATTACCAAATGTCTCTGGCACATGTTGGAATTTATTTGAATATTCCTAGAGAGAGTTTAGCACATGTGAAAAGTTACGGTTTTTAGCACTTATTCTTAAATTTCCAGGTTCTTATAATCTAGTTACATTTCTCTTATCTATTCATAGCCAGGTTTAAATCATTTTGGAAATCTTTATCCCCCTGTGAGATAAATTTTAATATTTAACAATAGGAGTCTTCAAACTTTTTGATCACACACTGACCGCATAGTAAAAAAATTTTGAGCATGTACCTGCAATACATATTTATGTCTATATTTATTTATAAACTATATGTGTATCATTATTACTATATTACAAAACACAGAGGTAAGAATTTGGAAAGGACAATATAATAAAGGTAAAATAATAATTCTCAAGTCATACTTACTAATGGTAAATTTTTTTTGCTCCCTCTCAGAATAGCAATGTGATTAAATATTGTTTATTATTTTTAAAAAGTTATGGCTTAACATTTTGAAAGTGTGGTTTTAATTTTATCTTAATTCTTAGTTTCAGTAGCTGTCATAACGTAAAGATGTAGCTAACAAGATACGTAGCTCCAGATGGAAGAAGTGCCTGATTACCCTTATTAAATCATTCCTTTTGTAGCTATAAATTTCTGTCTTCATTGATATAAATAATTTGTTCTTACAGATCAATCAGAATATTTTTACATACTTAACAATGAGTTAAAAATTCTGAGTTTAGAAGATTCTAAACTTAGAAAACTTTGTTTCTCAGTCTGACTTGGAAACCTAGATTTATTGGCAACAAAATCACATAACAGTGGTAACATATGCAAATACTATCTTCTAAAGTCATCCTGTATTATATAGGTTTCTTTGAATAGCTACTTTCTCACTCATTTTTTAAAATGTCACGTTTACCTTGAAAAAAATTAAAAGTCTGTGTGTGATCCTTTTTACAAATATGTATTAGGTTAGCATATCACTGACAGTCATTTATTATCACAGAAAAGGTAAGCAAACTTGAAACTTCACTTTTTGTTAAAGAAAAGTAAATAGCTCATGTTTAAGCCCTACCATTTCTTCTAAGTACTTTAACACAGATAACCAGCAAATCTTTTTATGGTAGAAAATATTTTCTTGGTCAATTCCTATCTACTGCCAATTATTCTATGATATTTTTAAGGTCTTATTTTTATCAAATTTATGAGTATTAGTGACTTTCTTCAGCACCTTGTGCACATCTGGCTTCAACTTCCGTGCTTTGGCTTGGCTTCGAATGCTGAAGTTTCTTCCCTAAAAGCAAAGTTGAATTTTTTATTTGGCTTTTAAAAAATTATGGTACTTCTAAATTTTTTTTTAGGTTGCTGAAATGGAAAATGGAAATGTGAATGCAATTTTACAGACTGTTTCTGCTTATAAAGTTCTGTAGTTCTAAATAAAAATTTCTGTTTTAGGTTCAATTCCAGAAGGTATCTTGGAGGACATTAAAGGTAAACTAAGTTCCCATTTTTGTCCCCTTCATCATTAAGTATTCATTTGGAGGGCAAGTGTTTCTAAGTATTTACACAGATATAAAATATATTAAATTCATAATGTAATATCCTAAAAATATTTAACATTTAGGCTATAGAATAACGTAAATAAAATATTGGTTTTTCTTCAGATTTATGGAAGCTTTTGGTATTACTTTTTTTTTTTGGCCACACCACGTGGCTTGCAAGATCTTAGTTCCCTGACCAGGAATTGAACCCAGGCCTTCGGCAGTGAAAGTATGGAGTCCTAACCACTCGACCACCAGAGAATTCCCTTTTGGCATTACTTTTGATGTATTATTATTTTTATTTATTTATTTTTTTTTTTTTTTTGCGCTACGCAGGCCTCTCACTGTTGTGGCCTCTCCCGTTGCGGAGCACACGCTCCGGACGCGCAGGCTCAGCGGCCATGGCTCATGGGCCCAGCCGCTTCGCGGCATATGGGATCCTCCCAGGCCGGGGCACGTACCCGTGTCCCCTGCATCGGCAGGCGGACTCTCAACCACTGTGCCACCAGGGAAGCCTGATGTATTATTGAAGAAACTTCTCAATGATAGAGTATAGAGAGTTACTAGGGAATTAGTAGTTTTCACAGTATGAATTAACAGTTACATTACTTATGAAAGCCACTGATTTTATGTTGTTTAGCATTTTTTTAAACTCTAGTATTTTAAAGGTCATTTTTATAAGGTCAGTCATTTTACTGATTTCAGAAATTCTACAGTTGGGTAAAGTATATTAGATTCACTTTAATAAGATATGTTACTTCTCCTTTGCTAGAGTGTATTTTTATGATAATATTTAAATTGAGTTTTCTGGTATTTTGATTCACTAAAAGGAAAAGCAGTTAAACTATAATGTAATGTTCTTCATTACTGAAAGTGTCATGTAAAATTAATACTCTAGAATATTTAATAGAGAATTAGACAATAATGGATTTTAGAGTTAAATGGGACCTGGAGGTAATCTGGTACAATTGGGTCCCTGAAATATTAAGTGATTTGTTCAGTGTCACACAATAGGTAGGGTTAGACCTAGGGCTGTAAAATGGATCTTGTTCTTCATTATATTGCTTACTTATGTTGTATAATTACCTAAAATCTCTTCAGTTATTATAAAATTTCAGTCATTTGTACATGCTTATTGCAAAAGCTCAAATAATACAGAAATATCTCAAGTGAAACAAATAGTTTCCCTTTCGTTCTTCCAGTCCTATCCCCCATGATGTAACAGTTGATAATTCCTTGGAATGTTTCTTTCCATATAGCTTCCATCTTGTGAAAAGATGTTCAACTTTCCCATTACCCAGGGAAACATCAGATTGGCAAAAATTTGAAAGATAGACATTTAGTATTCGTGAGATTATGGGAAAATTAATATATTGCTATTAGTAAGAACTGAAAATTAAACTCTTTGGAAAGCATTCTGACATATATATAAAAATTGAAAAGTGTGCATCCTATCTAAGAGTGTATGTTGAATGAAATTTGGTGACTTCATAATAAGGAATATCATATAGCTTTTATTTATTTGTTTTTTAAAATATTTATTTATTTAATTTTTGGCTGCGTCGGGTCTTAGTTGCGGCACACAGGATCTTTTGTTGCGGCGCGTGGATTCTCTCTAGTTGTGGTGCACAGGCTTAGTTGCCCCTGCATTGCAAGGTGGATTCTTAACCACTGGACCACCAGGGAAGTCCCACCATATAGCTTTTTAAAAGGAGGAGCTAGATGTATTGATTTGGAAGGATATCCATAATGTATTAAGGGAAAAAGCATGTTGCTGAATAATATGTACAGTAGGAACCCGTTTCTATTAAAAACAAATATGCAATACGTACACATACTCTTGCCCACTCATTTATATTACTTATGTAGTACCTACATTTTTTTCAATTATTTTAAAATCCTTAAGTGTAATTTATCTGTTCTTAGATTTTTAATTCAGTGAATTTGGTTTCCTTAAAGAAGAACACCTTCATATGCCAAGTATATAAGATGTAGAAGTCTAAGTATTTACCTTGCTTAGTTATGAGGACTTAAAGTATAAAATATGTAAATAACTTGAGCACGTAGCTTACTGTCTAGCATATTAGCATATTGTAAACTTTTTTTTTAAAATTGAAGTATAGTTGATTTACAGTGTCTCAGGGTACAGCAAACTGATTCAGCTTTATATATTCTTTTCTTTTTTTTTTTTTTTTTTGGCTGTGCCATGCAATCTATGGGATCTTAGTTGCCCGACCAGGGATCAAACACATGCATTGGGAGCACAGAGTCTTAACCACTGGACTGCCAGGGAAGTCCCCAGTTATATATATTCTTTTTCAGAATCTTTTCTATTATAGGTTATTACAAGATTTTATTGAATATAGTTTCCTGCGCTATACAGTTCTTGGCATATTGTAGATTCTTAACAAATATATTTTGAATTAGTAAATGAAAAGAATTTTGTATAATATATAAGTTTATGTCAGCATGTTTTGCAAGTCATTAACCAAATCATTAGATTTCTTGCTCTCAA
Source organism: Delphinus delphis (assembly GCF_949987515.2). Lineage (NCBI taxonomy): Eukaryota > Metazoa > Chordata > Mammalia > Artiodactyla > Delphinidae > Delphinus > Delphinus delphis. Next base: position 43,244,639 of record NC_082684.1, on the reverse strand, counting down.
CATCAATTTTTAAAAATTAATTAATATATTTATTTGGTCTTCATTGCTGCACATGGGCTGTCTCTATTTGCGGCGAGCAGGGGCTACTCTTCGTTGCAGTGCACTGGCTTCTCATTGCAGTGCCTTCTCTTGTTGTGGAGCACGGGCTCTAGGTACACGGGCTTCAGTAGTTGTGGCACGCAGACTCTAGAGTGCAGGCTCAGTAGTTGTGGTGCACGGGCTTAGTTGCTCCGTGGCATGTGGGATCTTCCCGGACCAGGGCTGGAACCCATGTCCCCTGCAATGGCAGGCGGATTCTTAACCACTGAGCCACCAGGGAAGTCCCTCAACATCAATTTTGTCTCTACTTGAAAAAATTTTTTATTCCTTACCTATTTCTGAAAATAATTTGCACCCGCTTATTATAAAAGGTACTTTGCAACAGAAATAATCTTTAAAAGAATAAATGATCATAGTGAAAGAAAAGAAGATAAAGTGTGCAAGAGGGAGAAAATTATCATCCCAGAAAACCCTAAACTAAGGAGTGTTACTGTAACTAAGACCAAAATTTAGCTTTGTGTTCTGACCAACCAACATTTTTAAAAAAGAATAGGATAGATAAGTAAGATTAGATATAAATCAATCTGGTTCAAAGAGATATGCTGTTCAATTAGAATGGCTACATTTTCATGCTGCTAAAATTTATTTTTATTATGGTACTCTTTATACAAGGAATATCAAAGAACATAAGTTTCCTCAAATATGGTTTTGTTTTTTTTTTAATGTGGCTTTGTGGAAGACGAACATGGAACATGTCTTATGATTCCTCAGTGAATGAAAAGTTTTTTATATGTGTATAAATTGTCATAAGCTAACTAAAGACGGAGATAGTTTATAAAATTGGAAGGAACAGGTGATTAACATGTCCACTTGAATAGAATTGTTTTAACTGGGACATTGATTCAATCACAAACCATAACAATGTCTCCTTTTCTTTTAAGTGCGCACTTGCTTTGTTAGTGATCTGAAGCGTGGACTAAAAATCCAAGCAGCAAAATTTAATATTGATGGGAATACTGAGGTAAGCTAAAAATAAATGTATATTCTTTTTTTCAGAGGTTGTAATTTGTGTACTTATGCTTATGATACTTATATTTCAGCGTCCCTCACCACCTCCAAATGTTGACTACCCATTAGATGGAGAGAAGATTTTACATGTCCTTGGATCAATCAGGTTAGACCTTAATTTTTATGAGCAAAATAATGAACTAAAATAAATTTTTGGCCTGAATATTTGTATAAGCCTTTAGTATTGTTGATTTAATAATTATGTGTTTTTCATTAAGCCTCATCACTCGTGTTTATTTTTATTATTCGACTTCTTAATGTTTTAAAACATAAAAAAAATTTTTTTTCTGTTCTTCAAAGTAATTCAGAATCAACCATTCTTTGAGATGGAGAATAAAGTATGATACTTTAAAACAGGATTCATCAGACTTTTTCTGTAAAGGACCAAATGGTAAATACCTTAGGATTGGTGGGCCATATGGTCTCTGTTGCAGCTACTCAGCTGTACAGTTGGAGTGCAGAATCAGCCATAGGCAATGTGTAAATGAGTGAGCATGACTTGTGTTCCAATAAAACTTTATTTGAAAAAACAGACAGTGGGCTGGATTTGGCTTGCAGGCCATAGTTTGCTGACTCCTGCTTTAAAACATTGGCTTGTTAGAAAGAATGCATTCTTCCAAATATACTAAATCTTTAGGACCAGTTAGTAATTCACCTTTTTATTATTCATTATTCGGTCTGATGATGCAATATAAGTTGTCAAGGACTTACATGATTATATTGGTAACAATGTAATTTTTGTTTATACCCAAGCTATATAAAATTTGTATTATAAAAGTTTCATCTGTAAAATACTAGATCAGAAGATGCACAGAAAAGAATTATATAAATATAGAAGATCCTGTTAGATTTTGAGATAATTAACATAGAGGTTGAGATACTAGAAGGATGAACATAAATATACAGATGTTAAAGATAGTAGGTTGGGGAAACAAAAAAGTCAGAATGTAACACTTTTTGGTAGTAAGTTTTTATCATTTTACCTTTTAGTTAAGTTATATTCACTAATTTACTACGTAAAAATTTCTCCTGATTGTTTAGTGGAGCCCAGAATAACAGAAGAAAATAAGTGTTTATTTTCTACCATAATATTTCATTGCTTAAGTGATAATTGTTAAATTATGTCATTTCAATATCAAATTAACTGACAAAGATTTGGGAAAAGAAAACTGATGCTTTGTGAGTATTTAGCTCAACTGGTAGAAGCAAAAGTATGCAGGCATAGAGGCAAGTGGCTAACCAACTGTGAGTGAGTGAGTGTTCAGCATACTGTAGATCTCAGTATACTGTACTAACAAAATCGACAGTTAGGAAGTAGGTTGAATATCAGGAAGAGAATTTTATGTTTTGAAAAAGATTCAAAACTCTTTAAAGTAGTATGCATAGTATAGTCCCAGTTTTATTTTAAAAGATATTGTATGTATATGTATATGTATAGCTTTATATTGCATTGGTTAGGGTTCAGTTTGTTTACCAGTTATACAAACCTGAAAATAGTGGCTTCAACAGGATAGAATTTGTCTGTCATTTAAAAGAAGTTCAGAGGTAGATAGTCCAAGGATGGTATGATAACTGCTACCAGTGACCCAAGCTTCCTTCCACCTATCATCTTTGAGGTGTAGCCCTTGTCCTTGGGGTCCAGGGTAGTTGGTAAAGTTAGCTACTCCATCCGTGTTTCAAGCATGCAATCCTAGGAAGGAAAAGAGAAAAATGCTTCCTCTCCTTTTAAAGTGGACTTTCTAGCAGTCCCACATACTACTTTTGCCTCCATCTCATTGTCCGGTACTTAGCTATATCTAGCTGCAAGGGAGGCTGATAAATACAGTGTTTCAACTGGGGAGGGGCATTGTATCCAGCTTATAGGAGTTTTATCTTTTTTTATTTTCAAATAATTACAGATTCACAGGAAGTTGCTAAGATAATATAGAGAGGTCCCATGTACTCTTCACCCAGTTTCTCCCAATGGATACATCTTATGTAACTATAGTACAATATCAAAACCAGTAAATTGGCATTGGTGCAGTGTGTATATATTGTTCTGTGTAATTGTATCACATGTAGATTTCCATAATCAGCACCACCACGATCAAGATATAGAACTATTCCATCACAACAAAGATCTTCCTTGTGCTACCAAAAATAACCCTAATAGTTCTATATCTTTTAATTTGAAAATGAACAGGCACATGAATATTTTATTAGGCAACTAGCCATCTTTGCCATGTATTGTTTTTAAAAACAAAGAAATACTTTGGGCTGGGTGGGGGAGGGTCTTGTTTGGTTTCAAATCTGTTGTATCACTACTGATCTGCTTGTTGAATTCTACCAACTATTACAGAATTTCGCTCCTTTTCTGTTATTAGGTTTAAGGTGGACAAAATATTTGTAAATCTATACATAATAATAATAGTTATAGTTAGTACTTAGGGAGTACCTCCTATGTGCCAGGCACTGTTCTATTAACTCATTGAATCTCTATCACAACACCTGTGAGGCAAGTGCTATTATTTTTCTCATTTACAAATGCAAACACCTTGTGTTTTAACCATTACTCTACATTAATATAGTACTGGTACCTAAAAATATGTCAGTAGAACTAATGGTATATACTATGTCATATTATGTGATGCCAACAAAACACTGTCTGTTTTTAATCTCATTAGAGATTCGGTTGTGGAAATCCTTTTTGAGCAAGATAATGAAGAGAAATCAGTTGCCACTTTAATATTGGATTCCCTTATGCAGGTACTTTTATTTTGTAAAAGGTTTCAATTTATGAATACAGCCCTTTACAGAGAAATTTTAAAAATCATATTGTCTGTATTTTTAATTTTAGCCATTAGTTACATTTTTTAGCTTTTATGTGAAGTTTTATAGTTAATGAGTTTTACTTTGGCACTTATATATGGTACCCACAACATTTCAAACCCGGGATAATACGTTCTATAGACACATCATGCATTTTTTCCATGACAATGATAACAGATTTTTATTTTGTACCTAGTATGGCTTGTAGTTTCTTCAAATGTAGGTTTGTGTAGTATGAAGTTTTTCATTCCACAAGGTATATGTCTCTTTTGTTTAATGACTGTGGGACCATAGAACTCCTATAAAATACTATCACTTTGGGAGATATTGTCTACCTCTATGGCTCTACTTGAGGACTTTATGAAAAACATAACATCATTGAAGGACTGTAACATTCCTGATGCTTAGAGAGAACTGATGTGGAAACAATTTTTCTAAGAATGTTATCTTCCCACTCGATAACAGGCTCTGGATATAATGGATATAGTACCTTAGAAAAATCAGGTTTCCACATGTTTTCCTTACTAAAAAAGAAATGAAAAGTTATTTCTTCTCATGTTCTTTGCTCAGCTCAGTCATTCTACCCTGAAAATGAGAATACTCCCATATTACTACTATATTCCCTGTGGAATTTAAAAGTCTACACTATTAGCTTTTTAAATCTTTAAGGATTTATATAAGTACATGATAATATTATCATGGGGTTTATTTGCCACTTGAAAAACTCTTGTTAAAGAAACCTTGCTGTAGCCCTTTCTGAGGGGTGGGATGAACTAGGAGATTGGGATTTACATATATGCACTAATATTATAAAATAGATAACTAATAAGAACCTGCTGTATAGCACAGGGAACTCCACTTAGCTGTGCAGCAGAAACTAACACAACATTGTACAACAATTATACCCCAATTAAAAAAACAAAAAGATAAAAGGGCTTCCCTGGTGGCGCAGTGGTTAAGAATCCTCCTGCCAGTGCAGGGCACACGGGTTCAAGCCCTGGTCCGGGAAGATCCCACATGCCGTGGAGCAACGAAGCCCATGTGTCACAACTACTGAGCCTGTGTGCCACAACTACTGAAGCCCATGCGCCTAGAGCCCGTGCTCCACAGCAAGAGAAGCCACTGCAATGAGAAGACCACACACTGCAATGAAGAGTAGCCCCCGCTCGCCACAACTAGAGAAAGCTCGCACACAGCAGCGAGGACTCAATGCAGCCAAAGACAGATAGATAGGTAGATAAATAGATTAATTAATTAAAGAAAAGAAACCTTGCTGTGGCCCTTTTTTGTAATACAAATGATCACCTAATAATGTGTATATTTTCTTAAATTCAATCAAGCATTATTTATAGTTAATTCTTTTTTTCTTTCTCTTTAATAACAGTGCCCAATAGACACTAGGAAGCAACTAGCAGAGAACTTGGTAGTCATAGGTGGCACGTCTATGTTGCCAGGATTCCTCCACAGACTACTTGCAGAAATAAGGTATTTGGTAGAAAAACCAAAATATAAAAAAATACTTGGCACCAAGACATTCCGAATTCATACTCCACCTGCAAAGGCTAATTGTGTAGCCTGGTTGGGAGGTAAGAACTGCTTTTTTTTCTTTTTTGTTTTTGTCTTTGTTTTTGTTTTGTCCATACCATATGTCTTGCGGGATCTTAGTTCCCCGACCAGGGATTGAATCCAGGCACCCCAGCAGTGGAAGTGTGGAGTCCTAACCACTGGACTGCCAGGGAATTCCCAAGAATTTCACTTTTAAAAATAATGATTATATAGTAATTGGTTCCTGAATGACATTACTAATGGTTATATTAGAACAGATGATTCATTGTTCAAAATTGTGTACTTAGTAAACTAATAGAACTATTAAATAATTTTCTTTGAACATTTACTTTTCCTTAAATTATTAGTTTTCAGAATTATATACTTATTTCTCTTATCATTTGCACTTCTATTTTTTTTTCAGTGAACTCTGTCCAATTAAAGTCATCCCGCATAATGATAGTGATAGCTATGCATTTATTTTAATTATGCTACCATTGCTTAGAACCCTTGTTTTAATTCCTTACAAAGCTAATTTGTGAGCCATATATGAAAACTGATCTCTTTATTTTATAATTACACTATATTTTGTGACTGAGTTTATTGAATGTTTTAGGAAATGATAGTTTTATTAGTTTTATTGAAATACGGAAATAGCCTAATAAAGAGACTACTTTGAAGAGAGAACAATCATAGATGTGTATATTTGTGTAAGTTCTGATATGTGTCTTATGATGCAGTTACAGCTCATAGGTATCAGGATCATTTAGAGAGAAAAAACAAGTCTTGAGATTTAAATTGATACGTATTATATTTCTTATAAAGTAGAATTTGGTCAAAACGTAATTTTGATCTAGGAAGAATGGATTTGGTCACTAAGTTATTTTTTTGAAACTGCCTTGTGGGTCTTTATAAGGTCTTCAGCATAGACTCTTAGGATACTACGGTTGGCTTATTGAGTTTTGCACTGCTGTTTTTTTACTGACATATAATCTTAGAGTGTGGCAAAGAAAACTAAGATGATTATTTCTTGTGTTTACACAGAGTTGAAAATACTTTCCACCTTACTCTACCTCACTCTACCTGCATTTGAACACAGTAATACTTATCATTTTCACTATAATCTAGTTTAGAACATTTAAGTTAGTTTCAACACAGGAGTTATGGCTTAGCCTGTTTTTCAAAATATAGGATATAGAACAACTTAACCGGAATTAATTTGAAGACTGTGAATATGCATTACTGAATTTTACCTGTTCTCTCTTGTCATATAATGAAGTGGATGTATGTGTACATAAAATTTTCCAGTAAAAGTTTTCATATCAGCTATAAAAATATGTTTACCACACAGGAGCTATTTTTGGAGCACTGCAAGACATACTTGGGAGCCGTTCAGTCTCAAAGGAATATTACAACCAGACAGGCCGTATACCTGATTGGTGTTCTCTTAATAACCCACCTTTGGAAATGATGTTTGATGTCGGGAAGGCTCAACCACCTCTGATGAAGAGAGCATTTTCCACTGAGAAATGAAAGTTTGATTAAAATTCAGCTTTGCTTCTTTTCAAATATCAATTACAAGCAAACTGTACAAAGTATATGGGATGGTGTTAGAGATGACTTTAGTAGACGTGCAAGCGTTTCTGTAATTATACTTCACATTAGTATTTAATCATTTTGCCTTTGGTGTAATGGTAGAATGGTAGCTGATGCTTATTGAAATTAGTTGTATTTATATCAATAAAATATAGTAAAGCAGTTAATTTTGGAAGTTTGTTGCATAGTTCATTTTTCAAAAAGAATAAAAACATTGTCCCTCCACAATTCACATAATCTGTCCTGGGCATTGGAGACTTCATTAATTTCATTGTGTTCAACAATTATTTTATTTAAAGAATAATGTTACCAGTTATTTCAAGTATTAACATGGGTCTGTGTCTTAAAATCCTTTTGTTTTGATGTTTGTGTCCATGTTATAATTATGCTACTTTTGGGCTGAGAATGTTGGGTAGCATAGTTAAGCATTTGGTAAGGAAAATGGGGAAATGTTCACTTTTTAACTTTACAGTTTATTTTATGAATTGCTAAGAAAAAAGATATTTCATTTTTATGCGGAGATACTCATTTTATGCATTTTTATGAAACTGCTTTATAAACATGTATTCATAATGTCTTTAATCTTTTGTGCTTTTTATCTTCTAAGGCAGGGGTTCTTTGAAATATGTACTCAGTCATTATTTAATTTTTATTTTTGTTTGTTTTTCTTCCTTTGTTTTTAATGAACTGCCTCTTACGAGAATTTTGCTGGTTTCATTCTTTCTAAATACCTATGAATGGGAAATATATGCGTATGTATGCTCATAGTCCTGAAGACCGATTATGAATTTATACATTTTCTAGACTATATATCCCAAGTCCATTTTTACTCATAGTTCAATCATTTTGATTGTCCTTTTTCTGGATCCTTCCTACTTTTGCTATATGATTTATGTATGAAGATACCAACACCAAGTCACACTTGAAAGAGCTGGTTCCTGGCATTAAGAACAGGAAAGGATTGGGGCTTCCCTGGTGGCGCAGTGGTTGAGAATCCGCCTGCCAATGCAGGGGACACGGGTTCGAGCCCTGGTCTGGGAAGATCCCACATGCTGCAGAACAACTAAGCCTGTGCGCCACAACTACTGAGCCTGCGCTCTAGAACCCGCGAGCCACAACTACTGAAGCCTGCGTGCCTATGCCTAGAGCCTGTGCTTCGCTACAAGAGAAGCCACCGCAGTGAGAAGCCCAGGCACCGCAACGAAGAGTAGCCCCCGCTCGCCACGACTAGAGAGAGCCTGCGCGCATCAACGAAGACCCAACACAGCCAACAATAAAATAAATATATTAAAAAAAAAAGAATAGGAAAGGATTCATTTGTGTGTGTGTGTGTGTATTACTTTAAAAAATACTACTAGCTCTACTTTGTCACCATGTAATCCTACTTTAGTAGCCCCAAACTAAGATTCATTCAGTATTTATTGACTCTCTACTGCGTACCTAGTATAGTTTTAGATTCTATAACTGCTGCAACAGGAAGACATGGACCTTTGCCCTTAGAGGGGTTGCAGGTTAGCAGAAGTGGATGTGTACACAGGTGACGATAAACAGTGTGGTGTGTGCCATAAAGGGATCAATTGCTTATTGCTGATGTAGTTAGTTCTGACCAGGGAGCCAAGGAAGCCTTCATAGAGGAGGCTTTTGACCTTGTTCCTGAAGGATGAGGAGAATTTCAGTCCAGGCTACGTGAACTGAATTCTTGACACAAAGCATTGAGATGAAGCATTGCAAATTACAATTTAGGATTCAATCACAAAGAACTTGAAAGCCATATTAAACCAGTGAATAAAACTATGAAAATTCAGTTTTACCATCCAGTTTCCCAATATATTCATTCCTAAAGTGAGACCCCTCTGCCCTCTGGGACTTACTGCTTTCCACAGCACCCTTTCCCCCAAGGTAGTGATCTCTCTCATAAGCACATTATCTGTAACCGAGGCACTTACAATTTCACCTTGTATTTGTTTCTATACAGGTTTTATCTTCCTTTCTGGAATATAAGTTCCATAAGAACAAAGCTCCATTTCTTAACTTTGAAACCCACCAGTGGGATGGCCAGGAATAGGTGTACTCATTGTCAGTCTTAAGGATTCAGTATTTTATTAACATTATCTCTTGTAGTAAACATAAAATTGTCTTTTGTAGAATTCGGATTATTTATTAGAAGATTTTCATTATTGAATAATACAAAATATAAGCTGAAATATAGCTTTATAGAAAGCTATAAAGCGGCAGACACCCAGTGGCTGAGGTTAAGGAATGGAGCCCTCTTTTAAGGGTTGAGTTGTATGCCCCAGAGAGATACGTTGAAGTCCGAACTCCTAACACCTATGAATGTGGCCTTACTTGGAAGTAAAGTCTTTGCAGATGTAATCAAATTAAGATGGGGTTATTAGGGTGAGCCCTAATCAGGCACTATGACTGGTGTCCTCATACAAAAAGGAAAATACCATGTGAGACAGAAACACAAGGAGAAAGGATGTAACAACAGAGGCAGAGATTGGAGTTAGGCACCTGCAAACCAAGGAACACCAAGGGTAGCTGATGACAGCAGAAAGCTAACAGAAAGAAGCAAAGAACAGATTCTTCAAGACAGTCTTTGAGAGCATGACTCTGCCTACACCTTGATTTCAAGCTCCTAGCCTCCAGAATTGTGAGACAATACATTTCTTTTAAGTAACTCAGTTTGGGGTACTTTGTTTATGGCAGCCCTAGGAAACTAATACACCCTTCTTAATTCACTAATTCAACGCATACTTACTGAACATCTGCCAGATACTAATTTAGGTGCTTGAGATACATTCGTGAGCAAAGACAAAGACCATGCCTTTGTGGACCAACATTCCAAGGGTGTGGGTGAAAGTGAAGAGAGGTAATAATAAAAGAAGATGATACCTTCTATAGAAAAAATAGTGTAGGGCTTCCCTGGTGGCGCAGTGGTTGAGAGTCCGCCTGCCGATGCAGGGGACACGGGTTCGTGCCCCGGACTGGGAAGATCCCACATGCCGGCGGAGCGGCTGGGCCCGTGAGCCATGGCTGCTGAGCCTGTGCGTCCAGAGCCTGTGCTCCGCAACGGGAGAGGCCACAACAGTGAGAGGCCTGCGTACGGCAAAAAAAAAAAAAAAAAATAGTGTAGGATAAAGTGGATGGTGGGGTAGTTGCCAGTTAGGGTGATTGTGGTTGGGCTTATAGCGACTCAAAGACAAATTAGGCAAGTGTGACATAATAAGTATATATTTGGTGTCTGCCCCTAGTTTCTGACACAGAGCTCCTAAAATCCTTGTCAATTCCTGCATGATGGGGGTGTTAGGAGCATCTTACACAGAGCTTCTAAATCCCTTGGAATTTCCTGGGTAATAGGAGTGTCTTGTTCTAATGAGGCAACTCTTGGAGGGCTCCTGGATGATTTCTGGATGAGGTCTGGTCGCCAGAAAGTCTAAGTCATGATTAGAAACAGAACTTGGAAATTGATCAATAACTGATCATGCCTGTGTGATGAAGCCTCCATAAAAATCCCTAAAATACAGGGTTCACAGAGCTTCCAGGATGGCGAACATATTCAGGTGCTGGGAGAGTTCCATGCTCCTTCCCCATACCTTGCCCTATGCATCTCTCCCATTTGGCTGCTCCTGAGTTGTAACCTTTATAATAAACCAGGAATAAGTAAACTGTTTTCCGGAGTTCTGTGAGCCATTCTAGGAAATTAACAAACCTCAGGAGAGATTGTGAGAACCCCTGATTTATAGTGGGTTTGTCACAAGTGGGGAGGCCTGGACTTGGAATTGGCATCTCACAGAACCATTCACTTTAGACAAGTTGGTCCCTTCCAGCTCAAAACACCAAACATCATGCTCTCCTGCTAAATGAGTGACTTTACCAGTTTCAGCTTTATCCCTCCTTTAGTCTGTTTTCCCTATAGGTAAGATTTATTTAGATGATAGAATTGCCCTTGCTTTCTGAGAACACCCAATCCAAAAGGAACCCTCACTTCCTTAGACCCTCCGCAAAATTCCACAACTATAGCCCCAATCCTATAATAGGTTCTTTCTAACTCCCTCTTACTGAGACACCCCACAGGTCTCCCTCGCTGCAAGGGATTTTTTTTTTTTGGCTGAAGGGCATTGTCAGGTTTAAGAGATGGGAGGAGAGGAATGTGACCTTAGGCGACTGTGGGGTAACTTACCCCAAAGAGGAACAGAGAAATACTGTAGAACGGTAGCCTACAGGGAAACTAGGTCAAAGTTTTCGTTTTCTTTTAAGATAGAGAATTAACAGCATGTTGTACGTTGAAGGGAAAAACCGAGAGAGACAAATGGGTCGTTTAGCAGGAGACACGCCGAGTACAGGAACTAGTGCTTCAGGTAGGAGCATGCGTCGTTCACCTGCAGGGTCGGGTGAGTGAGATCCTGGAACGTGCCTGGCTGTGGTGTGGACATTCTCTTCCTGATTACTTCAAAGTTCTCAGTGAAGAGGCGAAAAAGGCGGAAGTCCTGCCTCCCACAATATCTAATTGTCTATTAGAAATTTCACGTCTCAGTCCTTTTGTGCTTCTGTTTCAAAGAGCCTCCCCTCTACCGGAATATTAATTTCCCTAATACCTATCCAATTGTATGGTTAGATTCCAAATACAGTCCCACGAACAATGGGAGAAAACCTGATTGTGCCCTAGTTGTCTAGATCTCACAACAGAAGGAAACATTTCTCACTGTGTATTTCTCCACAAGACATTCCCCCACCTCCACCCCAGGACAAGCCCTATATTGAGAAGAAAAAAAGTAAAATAAACAAGAAAGGACTTTCTTCGAAGTCCTCCGACTCTCTAACTGCTTTTACATAGGATCGCTTGTTTTAGAAAAGCTGCCAATATTGAGGCTCATAATTTTGGTCCGATAGAATAAAACACTGCCCTCTATCAGCAGTAATGCAGGTATGCACAGTAACACAGAAAATCAATTTCAACTTTAAACAGTGGCCTTTTCAGTTTCTTCTGTGCTTTACGGAGGAAGTAGGCGAGGGATCCGGGAGAGGAAGAAAAACTTGCGCTTTTAAGTGCGCAAGCGCAGTTTGAGAACTGTTTCGTTCGCAAACTGGTCTTTTTTCCGAAGATCTGGTTAATATTGACAGTACGTAAATTAATCCGGTTTAAAAAACAAACAAAACCGTTCTTAATTACAGTGCTGTGGAGAGACCTCAAAATATTCAAGGGAAATTAAGTGCTATAACAAAAGGTACCTTGCGCCCAACGTGGGGCTCGAACCCACGACCCTGGGATTAAGAGTCCCATGCTCTACCGACTGAGCTAGCCGGGCACCTAGGTACCAGGTTTCCTTTTTCTTCTCTTGAAGGGTTCAATTACATTTGATTTTTGTTTTCCTATGATTCTTTATTTACATTAAAAAATTTGTCATACTATAACCTCCAAATTCGTTTCTTAAATTCTTTGAAACAGTTCTTTAATTGTATTTAGATTTAATATTTTTTAGTGCGTGTGTATCCCAAAGGCACTGAAAACACGCGTTTCTCATTACAGAATCACTGAATCTCTTTTTCTGCAGTGTTTTAAAATATTTACTGCCCAATACGTTATCTTC